>NC_030442.2:14497500-14662500 GCF_001660625.3 Ictalurus punctatus
GCTTTTTTAAAGATAACTACGCAAAAAGACCGGTTGAAGTTTACAGTCGTGAACTCGCACATGGTTAAAAGTTGAGGAGGCTCCATCAATTTAACGCACACTATAGAGTAAAGGGAGGAGCCGAGTCTCTCTGTAATTACACCTTAAAGGTAATGTACACAGGGTTTTGTCACCCCACAACAACACGTGAGTTCATTCATAATTCAAATTGAGCAATGTTCCTAATATTACACATACGACACGACACATGTTGCGGAAAACAATCGAATTTATTGAAGTGCATGACATAAAACCACCCATATTGTATTGTACTCAAAAAGTGAATTGAAGATAATATGAAGGTATGCCATAGTTAACCATAGTTAAGTCTTTAGAACAATAATAGGCTAAATTACACTTTTTTTTTTTTTTTTGCTTACCTGTGAAGTTGCATTGTAAGGATATCCAAATTGAGAGAAAGACATAGCTGCGTCTTTGGTTACCATCAGCAATATTCTTCTCCGCTGATCGATTGAAGCCAAATCTGGTTTAAATCCACCGTCTTGCGCGCATTTCCACACTCGGCCTTTCTCTCAATAATAGATAGCTGTACTTAAGAACTGCGTCTGTTTACTCCTGCCCCTTAGTTTTATATGTTTGTATAATCCCCCTAAGGGAGCACAGAGTAAATCCTAATCAAGTGCAAAAAAATAAATAAAATAAATAAATGTTGTTGCTAGTGCAGAAGAAAGCTTAAAGGATAACGTAACACTTGCAAGATATGGACTTCTGCTTGTGGCATTATTTTGTGCCTCTATAGTTCTTTAGCATTCATCCATGCAGGGTACCGGCGTGACGTCACGATAATCCCGGGACGCTCGGATAGAATAATGTGTTTGCCAATCACATCTACAGTGCGATTTTCCTGAGATGTGTTTTGCACACCCCCTGTCCTCTCAGGATTTTGTGTGTGTGTGTGTGTGTGTGTGTGTGTGTGTGCGCATTAGACCATTTTAAATCTTTAAAAGAAGCTTTAAAGGAATCAATCTGTCAGTGTGGTTAAAATCAGTTTGGCTGGGAAAAACAGCAAATAAATCAAATAAATAGTCTTTTAACAGGCGACACGAGTAAACACGTCTGATCACTTATGTATGATTTTTCTTATCAGAAAAACAATAAACATTATAAACTAATATTCTATTATGAAATCCCATACACACTGTAACTCGTCTGATATAAAATTCCTCCTATAGGCTACATAATCTTCCATCACCTATATGAAATCATAAGCCATGTCTCATTTTGATACATGACAAAATGTGTTACCACCATGGTTATGTTTGTTTGTTTATTTATTTATTTATTTATTTATTTATAGGTACAGTATTCCGTAAATTTCGTCCAGCTGATAAAGGGGGATAAACAGACCCCAGATCTGTCTCCATCTCTCTGTATTAAAAGGACTGAGCGCTCCCACTGGGCATGCGCGGAAAAGAAAAGGGGGGGGGGGGGGGAGAAAGCCCCCGTCAGGTCAATACAGGAGTGATTGATGTGGAGCTCGGGACCTCCGCGACCATTACGCACAAATGCGTAATCGCATCAATTAACAGCTGGAAATGGCCATGTTTAACCAGCCGAGCAATGCCCTCAAAATGCGCAGTTATGGGGAAATTCCTAGAGAGAAGAAAAAAAGAACTGAGAATATAATCTTTCGTGCCTAATTATAGAATAGCAGTCGGGGGTGACTAGCATTGCATTGTGTTTTAACTGAATGGCGCGCTCTTGAAAAAGGGATGTGAGAGATTTGCTCTGAATAATATCTGGGGAAAGGATATGAAGTTTTATTTAGTGTCGTCGGGGCAATTAGAAATTCCTCAAGATGTCCTCATTCCATCACAGTGGCGTTATGAAGTCTGGTGTTCTCATCACCTTGGGTGGAAATGATTCCCGTCTTTCCCCCCACTGAATGGAGTTTTAACGTCATTGTGTTTCTGCGTGATGCGTTAGCCTACTCCATCCACCCCACCCCTTATTCAAAACCCCCCATCCTCTCTCTCTCTGAAGATCATCACTGGCCCGGATAATATGAGGAGAATATTTCACTGCTCCTGCTTGACAAGGGCCGGACGCTCTTTGGCCGCAGATCCCACTGCGATTACGCGCTTTCTCTTCGAGTGGCGCCAAAGAGCCGCGAGTAAAGCGCGCACCCGTGTCGAGACGATAACGCCACAAAGAAAAAAGAAAAAAAAAAAAAAAAAAACACGAGTATGACCTACAATGACTGGCCCATGAATACTTTATAGTGCCATGGTCCACGTGGAGACGCCGGAATCATGACACGGACCTCGGATGGGCATCGGGAAGAAACTTAAATGTCCCAAACCGCATGCTAGCTTCCCAAATAGTGCTCAGTGTGGCTATGTACAGGAATCACATGTTACATCATGTTAGTATCATAGTTAGCAGCGTTACGTCTGTAGACTCCTCCATGGATTACAATAGCCTATGTACTATTCAAGTCAAGTCAGCTTAATTGTCATATTTTTGAGAATACAGAGTATACCAAAACAATGAAAATATTTTTTTCTACATTAACCAGGTATGGACAATATAACAGTTGACCTTAATTACTGTATTTAAGTACTATTTTTGGAATATTTGTACTTTACTCAAATATTATTTGGTCACTCAAGTAAATGTCCTTACATTTTGCATTTGGACCTTTTAAAGTACTTTTTAAACATCTCAAATGTCAGATGTTTCTTGCCCAGTTGCTCCACCAATCAGTTGTGTTCTCACTTACTCAGGGGAGCAAGCACCGAAGGTGCATAGGCACCCTATTGTAATGCAATTTGTTTAGTTGTGTTTTTTTTTTTTTTTTTTTTTTAATACGAATCCAAATTTACATCATAGTCAAATGATACTGTGCACAAATGTGCTCAATTGTCTTTGAGCTTGTTCTTTTGTTGTTGGATTCACCAACGAGCCATACAGGATGACATGTCTGCTTTACATCCGCATAAAAACAAACAAAACAATTGCCATAAAAACAAGTTGAGCCAAGTCAGTTTTAATTTGAACAATTTTCATTGCTAACACCTTATTCATTAAAATCGGGTTATTAAACTAAACATTAGCTAACCAACAAGCCAAATTATATGTTTGAGTTAACAGGGTGTTTAATGAATATAACAATAAATAAATAAATAAATAAAAATAATGATGAATGTTCATGAACAGTAAATGAACATTCATTCATAAATATTTTGTATTTGAAAAGATGAATGCTAATTAAATATTTAGTAAACTATTAAAAGTGAAGATGCTAGAAAATGTTTCTTATTTAGCACAATGAACTGAAAACTCATTGCATACTATAATCTGGATGGTTCTTTAAGGTAGGAATTTAATCTTTGGTTTTAATACGGCTCTTAATGGTTTCCAATGAAACAAAATGATACTTTGGAAACCTAAAAATGGCATACTGTATGTCCCAGACCATAGTAGCCAATATTCACCATAGTGTACTAGTTAGCATGATTTGTTAAGTAGTGCAATATCATAACTCTAATGTTGAATGAACTCCTAGTCTTTCTTTTTCTCCAGATAAACTAAGATCTAGTATGGTACATGAACACGTTAGTTGATGTAAAATCATGACATTATGCAGTTGTTCTCGAACAGCTTTGAAAATCCGTTGATCAAAGCCCATATACATTTAGGTCTATTAAGGCTATTTATTTGCTTCGCAAGAACATGAGACACACCTGAGGCCGAGGAGAGCAGTGCAGAGGAAGGTCAGGCTCTCTCTTGCACTTTCAGAATAGCTTACAGGATCCCGAGTCTCTCACAAGGGCATGCATGATAGCCCAAGTGCATATGGACCCACTCATGCATTATGTATAAGCAGCAGTTCGAGATGGGGAGGGTGAAACTCAAAGCAGCTTTAATTGAAGAGGCAGGGTGCGCTGACCAGCTCCTTCATTCGCCCATATCATTTTTCACAGGAGCCAGTCGGTCTAAACCCAGAGACGTCAACGTGTCCCTTGTCCTCTAGCAGCTATCAAGGCTGCAGTGTGAATTTTTGGTTTGGTGTTACTGAACTTGCAGTTGAGATAGAAATCAGATACTGAGCGTGTACTTGTAGTGCTTAAAAGTGTACAATTTTGCAAGTTTTTAATGAATAATTATAGCTACAGTATAACATGTCTTGGTAGCAATTTTTTATAGCCAATATGAAGGCCCATGGAGATATTCGAACATGGATTAATTCTACCACAGTGCTGTTGAATACTCAAATCTGATTCCTCATTTTCTGTAAGAGTAGTAGGTATTCAATGCTGGCTGTAATTCAAAACCAATTCCAAAAATGTTGGGATGCGATGTAAAATGTAAATAAAAACATAATGTAATGATTTGCAAATCTCATAAACCCATATGTTATTCACAATAGAAGATAGAAAACATAAAATGTTTAAACTGATTAAACGTACAATTTTAAGGAAAAAAAAATGTCATTTTGAATTTCATGGCCACAGCACATCTCAAAAAGGTTGAGGCGGGGGCAACAAAAGGCTGGGAAATAAGTGTTACTAAAAAGAAACAGCTCTGGAGGTTAATTGTGAACAGGTCAGTAACATGACTGTGCATAAAAAGAGTATCTTAGAGAGGCAGAATCTTTCAGAAGTAAAGATTCTGAGGTTCACCAATCTGCGACAAACTGCGTCTACAATTTATGGAACAATTTCAGAATAAATGTTCCTCAACGTAATATTGCGAAGGCTATGAATATCGCATCATCTACAGTACATAATATCATCAAAAGATTCTGAGAATCTGGAGAAATCTCTGTGCGCAAGGGACAAGGGTGAAAATCAATACTGCATGCCCGTGATGTTCGGGCCCTCAGGCAGCACTGCATTAAAAACAGGAATGATTCTGTAATGGAAATCACTGCATGGGCTCAGAAACACACCTAGAAGTTCTTGTCTGTGAACACAGATCGCCATGCCATCCACAAATGTTGGTTAAAGCTCTATCATGCAAAGAAGAAACCATATGTGAACATGATCCAGAAATGCCGCCATCTTCTCTCGGCCAAAGCTCATTTAAAATGGACTGAGTCATAGTAGAAAACTGTTCTGAGGCCAGATGAATCCAAATTTGAAATTCTTTTCGGAAACCATGGACGCCGCATTCTCTAAACTAAAGAGGAGAGGGACCATCTGCCTTTTTATCAGTGCTCAGTTCACAAGCCTGCATCTCTGATGGTATGGGGGTGTTTTAGTGCCTATGGAATGGGCAGCTTGCACATCTAGAAAGGCACCATCAATGCTGAAAGGTATATACAGGTTTTAGAGCAACATATGCTTACATCCAGATTCCATCCCATATTTACTTCTGAGACACTCTGCCTCTCAAAGATACACTTTTTATATCGAATCATGTTCCTGACCTGTTGGCAATTAACCTAATTAGTTGCAAAATGTTCCTCCAGCTGCTTCTTTTTAGTAACACTTATTTTCCAGCCTTTTGTTGCCTCTGTCCCAACTTTTTTGAGACATGTTGCAGCCAAGAAATTCAAAATTAACTTATTTTTTCCTTAAAATGGTATATTTCCTCAGTTTATTTTTTTTCTGTCTTCTATTGTGAATAACATATGGGTTTATGAGACTTGCATATCATTGCATTCTGTTTTTATTTACATTTTACACAGCGTCTCACCTTTTTTGGAATTAGGGTTGTATATTAGAAACAATAAATAATCTGTAATTCAGTAATAACTGCTATTTCACAGGGAATTATATGATGGATACTCCATGTAATCTAAGACTTTTAATAAACAAATTAAAACCATGCTATTATTATAATATAGATTCCCCTGAGTTTCTCCCTAATATAGTCTTGGACAATTCCTAGCGACCAGCCAGTGCTCACCTACATGATTGCTACCAACCAGCACTAACACGTGCTTCCTCTCAAACACATACAACTTTCACATGCATCTTTTTGTGCGCTGGGTGAACTTACACATGCTCACGATTGGCTAGTGTCACTGTGATTGACAGGGGAGAGGGGAGTAGGCCATTCCTTCCATCCAGAGAGCACAGCCAATTTTCGCTTTGACTCCCAGTTATGAATGGCTGTGCTATTGTTCAGATTCAAACTAGAGATCTCTGGACAATAGAGTGAACACGTTTCTGTTGCGCCACTCAGGAGAAACAATGCTTTTATTTAACAAAGAAATCATTAAAATGGTGGAAGGTTTATGCGAGATGTTTAACATTCGACTCCTTAAATAAAAGTGTTGGCACTTTGTAACATTGAGAAGTTTTCCACCACAGGAAAGTCTTCAGGACAGAGGAATTTGTGCTTTTTGGTTTCTCTGTAAATATGACAAGCTGCAATTTAAAAAAAAAAAACAAAACAAAAAACAAACTCTAATTTCAAGAAAAGGAACAAGTAGAGTTTGACAGTGTGACATTGATCTTTTTTGGATCTGTTGTAAAATCTATTCAGTTCATCTGCTGGTTATGATGTAAATTCAATATAAAGCCTAAAAACATCCAACCACCTGTTCTTGAGCACTAATGAGGACCATGGTTCGACACACAGATGGATGGATGGATGTGCAGACAACCTATAAACATTTTAGTTTTGTGAACGTTCCACAACCATGAATATGACTATTTTGTATGAAAAAAAAAAGATGTCAGAACATGATCATCTCGGAAAATAATCACCATCACACCACAGAATCAAATCACACCACCCTACTGTTTAGTATTTTCCGAAAAGGGCATGTTCTCTCTTGTTTTATTCTTTCTTACATCACTTTATAATAGCTACAGTATATTTTAACATTCAGCAAAATAGAGTCAAAAGACTTTTTTTTTTTCTTTTCCAGCCTGTTTTGCAAAAGCATTTTGCTAGTTAAACCCTAGTCTATAGTTAACAAAGAATGCGCCGAGTTCACTATAACACAGGTTCGCTTTGTGGTTAATAGTGTGTAGGCGCTAGCTAACTCCTCTGTTAGCCATTCATATGGATTATTATGATTCAGAAAGGTTAAACCAACAGCTGGCTTCGACTTTCACGTTTAATACGTTTCTCATGCTGCTTTAATGAATTTCACAAAGCTTTCAGATTTTTTTTTTCCATAAGAATAATCATAGCTTATTATTATTTTTTTTTATTAAATAATAATAAAAAGTAAAGAATGTTGAAGAGGAGGGGACATTCAGAAATATAGAAGACTGATCTCATTAGGCAAAGCTGATGTAGCTGATATATTTATATAGTTGATATATTCATATGAATCCTCGACACACAAGGTCCTGAATTATTATACACACACAATCACACACACCCTTTGTGCCTACATCTCTGGCCAGGTATTAATACTGCTAAATTATCTAAAAATTGAAAAGAAAGTAATAAATATTTAAATGAGAAGTGCTCAAATGATAATGAATGTGGTCATAGGAGTGCCCAGTAAAGCCCCAAATAAACTTTGTCTGAGCTGAAGATTAAATTGACCACAGAGAGACTTTAGCAGCGTTATTAAAACAATCACAATGAAAGTTATCACGAGTTTTTCTAATAAAGCCTCTGGAGGATCATAATGAGTTGGGGTTTATTCACAGACATATTTTTAATAATAGGTGTTCATTACGTGCTAATGTGCATGGTTTATGAGTTGGACAAAAGCACAGTCTGCCGAAAAGGACAATATTCAAAGCTTTTGTCATACTGAAACAAGTAATTGTAATAAGCAAGGAACAAGGCAGAATGGGGTATGTTGTTATTGGAAATGAATCAGTGATTGGGTGGAGTTACTGCCTGACAACATGTAACATTGCAGTGGTGTAAGGGGAATAAAATGCAATTTGCCAAGTCAAACAAACAATCTATTTATGAAACAATTTCTGAGTGTGTCATACTATTATTTTTAATGTTGTGGAACATTCAGCCTCTTTTTTTTTTCTCTTGTAAAGTTCATAAGACAAAATGTTCCAGATAAACCGGAAAGTTTTCTGTCCTGAAGATCTTCCTATCTTGGAAAATTTACTAAACTCCTTGACAAAAGAGGCTCCTTGATTGTTCTCATGTGGGTTTCCTCTGGGTTCTCTGGTTTCCTTCCACCTCCCAAAAAATGGACGTTAATTTTGCCGTTAGGTGTGTGTGAATATGTGCATCGTGTCCTATCCAGGGTGTATTTCCAGTTAATCGCAGTGTTCCTGGGATAGACTACAGATCTAGTGCAACCCTGACCTGTTACTGAAGATGAATGAAAAAAAAAAAAAAACTTTTTTTTTTTTATTTGAAAAAATAAAAAAGTTAAATGATTCATGTTTATGGTTAGGGTTCATTGTAGAGCATTATATAGTGACCGAAATACACAAGTGAGTTGAAGTGCGTGAACGTGTGTGTGTGTGTGTGTGTGTGTGTGTGTGTTCTTCAATAGCTGGCAGATGCCACTGCAGACTGCTGTAAACCTATCATCAGTGGTGCTGTCGGAGATTTGTAACTTGTCTCACACACACAGTGGCCTGGCATTGACAGGGAGAAATTAGTGTGTATGTATGTGTGTGTGTGTGTGTGTGTGTGTGTGTGTGTGTGTGTGTGTGTGTGTGTGTGTGTATGTGTGAATGCGAGCACATGTGTCTATGGAGGAAGTAGAATGTTGTATGATGCCTGTGGCTAATCTTGTGTACTTTGCCTCATGTACATTTGTCTAGCATGTTTGTTGTTTCTATTTCTCATGGATGGATTTTGTAACATGTGTGCCAACAAAAGCACACAGTTCATCCTTTGGAAAATAGCTTTAGGACATTTGCATCTTCAAGGAACACAAACGAGTGTAAACTGTTTACTTCATTCAGTGTTGTATTACTTCCATACTAATTATGATCATTTTGTACTATCGTATTGTACATTTTGTACTCATACTGATCATATGATTTACATCAATAGTGGCATTGTACATGTTTCAAGTTGTAATAAGCTTAGTGGGTTTGTTTATTCTGGATATTTTTCCTAATTTCATAAGTGCTCTTCATTCTCTGTTTCACAGTGTCCTCTATTTCTTCAGTCTGTAGTCTCTCTCTCTCCCTCTCTCTCTCCCCTGGGAGAAGTCCCATCTGCAGTTGGTTGATGGCGGTTAAGTGAAAAGTGGTGCCAATACAAATAGCAGTGCTTGATGTTTGTTTGCATAAACTGTTTTGAGAGGTAGCACCACTTTTCCCCCCTCTTGCTTGCTCTTTTTTTAAGGTGGAGTTGGTATAAGGTTTAGGGACCATGACTAAGCTAGGGAACATAATGCTTACCCAAGCATTGATGTTTGATTCTATTTGTTTTCTTACCCTCTCTCTTTTTCTAAGTTTTTTTTTTTTTTTTTCTTTTTCTCTGGTTCATCTCAGGGTCCCAGCGGATCTTCTCTGCAGCAGTCTGGCTTCTGTGGTTAAGTTACTTTGGGAAGGACAGAGGGCTAAGTCTCATTTTCTGCAAGCATTAAAGAAACACAGGCTGTAGTAATGTCAAATTTACTTTTCCACTTACAGTCACTTCAAAGTCTCGCTCTGGGTACCATGCAGCATTGGTAAAGAGAAGTTGTCCTAATTGAGAAGCAAGGTTTTGCCTTTCCCATTTCATTCTGCTCCTCGACTGTGGTGACTCCAGAGGAGGAGAAAAACGGCGAGGCATGTAGGGGCGGGAGAGTTCGAGCTTGGGTTACACGCACAAAAAAACCTAAAGAATACTCATTTTCGCTCCATTATTGCTGGCACGTTTACGATTCAGGTTCTCATCCCAGGGATTTGCGCAAAAGCGAAAGTGACCAATTGGTAGTCATCATCACTTATCTGCGGTTATTCTGCTGGTTTAGCAAAATTGACCTGACTGCTTTCATCTTCAGGTAAGTGCACCATGCTGGAGGTAACTAAGAACAGACAGGCCTGCACCGTGGAAGCCTGCCTGCATACCCCGCTGTCTAGCCGTGCCTCAGCGGGATAAAGCGGCATTTCCACTGGTGACAGTTCAATTGCAATTGCCTCTGGACCTCATTTGCGGCCCAAGCTTTTCTCCTCCACGGTCGGCCTCCAAACGCAAGCCAGATGCCTCTAAAAATATTTCCTCCACACGTTTTGGTTTTCATCTACCATTCCGTGGCTGTGTGGTATCATGCCTCGGGACTTAAAGACGCTTTATACTCATGTTTTCAGATGGAAAAAAAACAACCGTTCTACTCATGTCCTGTGCTGATGTATCTGGGATTTACCTACTTTATCTTGACAGGCTCATCTTTAAGCACTAAAAACACACACACTTCCGTCCAGGACACATATGTTACATGAGTTAATATGAGCTTACCACACCTTGTGTCTCAAAGTTACCGAGAAGATAGCAAGACATAAAACGGTATAAAGTTTATTGCCAAAGCATTATATTGACACATTCAAAGGATCCTCCTAAATCTCACATGTCCCATCCAGCCTAAAGCAAAAAGTTCAACGGCTTTTCTTATAAAATGATCAAAGCAAGACCTCAGTGGAAAAAAAAAGAAAAGAAAGACAATGCCGTTTAATTCCAAACAGAGATTTGGCTCCGTTATACTATTCTGTAAGACACCAGGAATGTCACCCTGCTCTCGAAAATCGATGTCATGCATTTTTTTTAGTTTGCACGCCACAGTTACAGGAGAACGGCATTCAAATACGACCATTTCGTCTCTTTTTCTCCTTTTAAATTCTTTGAGTTATGTAGCATACTACGAGTCCCGAGCAAGGTTATTCCCCTTATACGAGAATCTCTATTTATCTACAGCAGATGTTGTATATCTGCCAACATCAAACGGTGTTGTTAACTCTACAGAAGGTGGAATTAAATACCTTTGATTGGCAGATTCGCTGGTTATCGTAAAGAGGACCTGAACATCACTTTTACACAGCTTTTGACCTTGCCTCAGATGGGCATACGTCATCCGATTTCAAACACAGCAACAGCTTGCCAGGGGTTAGTGCTAATTTTTGATTTGCAGACTGTCAAACTTACTTTGGAGATCAAGGAGCTTGGATCAGATCTCAAGGGTTTTCCTTTATTGATTTAGATGCAGCTCTTCTAACTAAAGGCGAGCTCTAGTAATGGGTTACGTCCTTGAAACGCAATACACAGCTTAAGATATTTGTTCCCCTTGCTGTTCTCTCTGATATACGTACAGTGTTCAAGAACTCCAGGATACTGGGTTCTGTTAGGCAGTCTGTGCATGGTATTAGCTTTATTTTCTTTAAAAAAATATATAGTGAATGAAATCCCTTCAGCAAGTTTATTTACTTTAAATGTGATAAAATAAGCCCATAGAGATACAGTCAGAAAATGTTGTTAAACTGTGTTACCGAGTGAGCGAGGCTTTAAATTTAAAGTGTCAGTTATTGCAGTGCTACCACAAGGTGCTGAAAGTAAATATAGACATGAGCTTAACCAAACACCAATTTAAATTTAGACTAAAAATACAAAATGTACACTGCAGACATGTATTACAGCCTCATAAATCTTAGTCAGTAGGGAGAAACAGTAGCCTCTAGTGGTACCATGTTTTAATAATGAACCAGCACTAAAAAGCACATTCCATTTAGTAATCTTTTCAGAGCAACATTGAAGCTCAATAATTACCACATTTATACCACCACATTTTCCCTGCCATGTATTATTCATTTAAAATAGGACTTTCCGTTAGCATTTTACAATAGGTAGCTCTTTTTATTTTATTCACAGCACTATATACACTGCATTGACATAGCCTTATTGATTGTCTAACTCAATAAGACAGTTGAGGGTTATACTTACTGCATGTGGAGTGTTAAGTAGTTTGGCAGAGTCTGGCTTGGTGTGATTTTTAAGATTATAGATAAAATAATCAGCAACAGGATGATGTGATACTGAAGACGTGAAGCAAAAATCAGTGATCATTTTCCTTTAACGGAATGCCCTGAAGTGTTTTATGCCACTGATTACAATTTTATTGTATTATTTATTAAATTCTGACATTGTATATTGTCATGGAACATCTGTTAAACAAGTTATTTCCTGTTATCATTTGGATTATTAGCCACATAGAAACGGTCCTCACCAGCTTCTCATTTTTAAATTAAGACAAAAAAGAAAAGAAAGAAATGAAACCACAAAGCCTTCCATCATGAAGACTTTCCAGTGTCTGGAAATGAAATGTTACAGCTTTAGCTGGATGTGGTGACAAAGGGCTGACAGTGGAGACTCCTTCCAGAAATGCTAAACAAACATCTCCTCAGTGAAAACATTTACACACAGATTTTACTTCTTTAAGTGGAGCGTCCACTTTACAAGTCCCCGTCCAAGTCGTTACTACAGAAATGATAATATACAGTATTAGAATAAGCTATTCAATATAAACGTGTTATTTGCACCTGCACTACTGTCAGACAAATCTTCTGACCAATCCGAATCAAGCATTCGACAGAACTCTGCATTGACAGTCTGTTCTATGTGAAATACTTCAGTAGGGGTCTTAGTTTTCTGAAAGGGATGTACATGGAACTTTTCTGATAGGAAAACAGGCTGTTGTAGGGTTTTAGATAGAATCTCAGTTTCCCCAGAGGGAGAACACACAAACGTCTGTGGTTCTGGATTTTAGAATTTAGAAATAACATCATGTCAGGTTTGAATGACAAAAACAGAGGTGTAACTATCATTAGAAAGGCTTGTAAGGCGTGATGGGCAGTAACTACAGAAAATAAAGTCTCAACACTACTAGTGAGAATTTTCTATTCAGCATGTGGGATTTTAATCAGCTTGGCCTATTCCTGGCGTACAGCGTTAAGATGGCACCTTCAATATATATTCATCATTGATGTCCTGCCCTCTTAGAATTTACTCAGTTTTATAGCCATAATAAAAAATAACTCCATCTTGGAGGAAATCAATCAAAACCATTTTAATGCATTCTTGTACAAAAAGTTGGACATAAAGAAACAATTATAATCTGGACTTAAAAACTGGGTGTGATTACGAGGTCAATACCTTAAAATATACAGTACCTAGTATGAATTCCATTGTACTGGCCATCTTAAATAGTTTTGCAGAAATTACAGAAGCAGAATATTGGAAATTTATTAAAGCTTAAGGTTGAGGAAGGCAGGATATCAGTCTTCTGCAGACTGTATTGGTAGGAATATAAATTTTACATGGAGAAAAAGACCCAAGATCTGCTTTTGTGTCTATGAATTGAATCATTCAACCCCCCCCCATGCACACACACAAAAAAAAAATAATAAAAATATAGTCCGCAATATGTGTTGTGTTCTTACACTATGGTGACTTCTGAGTACTTATGGTGATTGCATCAAAGAGATGGGATTCAATTTGAAATATTATATCTGTCTGGTCTGAGGCATGTAGTGTGTTTGGTTATTTCTATGTGGAGGGAATAACACTCTGAACCAAGAAAGGCAGGTGAAAGACAAATAAGTGAAGAAAATCAACAACACTGATGCAAATATTTACGAAGTTATTTCATTCTTTATGAAACCATCACATTTCAGCTTGGAGTTATCTCTTTGTTTGATGATACTAATGCATATTGAATAGAATGGACAGAAAGGAAATATCATTTTTTAATAAAATAAAATCACTTTTTAAACAAATGGTCGAGTTAAATTTTTATACAGCCAGAAACATTCAATTAGTACTTTTTTTTTGTATTTCCTAATATGGCAGTATGTGATTCATTATGCTTTTAAATGCCATGAACCATGTGAGAGAGAGAGAGAAGGGGGGGGGGGGGGGGGGGGGTGGGGGTTCTGCTGTTCTCTTTAAGATGGAAAGGTTGGAAAGGTAACCCCATAATTTGCAGAGGTCCATGTCATTCTCCTCATGATTGGTGCTTTTTCTCTGTGTTCTCTCCCACCACATGGTCGTTCTTCAAATGCTTTTCTGACAAGCTTTGCTCTCTGCCATGTCAGATCTACCTGAAAGAGTGTAGGTCTCGGCTCCAAACACGGCTTTAACTTATTGTGTTGTTACATCTATCCATTTCTCAGAGTGACACTTTTATTACTTTACACTCATTAATCTTGGTCAATCACATTCAAGGTTTATGTAAGACAGACCAAGCACAACTGTTTTCTACAACACAGAAAACCGAGAGCCTTGAGAACCACAGATAATCCGTGACTTGACTGAGGTTACATGCAAGGGACATTTGCTCATATTTGCAAATATGAGAAAAAATGTAACAGGCCATATGAGAAGATATAAAAATAGGACACACCTAATAGCAGTAAGGGGGGGAGGGGGGGGATAATAATAATTAAAAAAATCAGTGAAGGGAGAATGGGGCTCATCACATCACACATGGAAGACTTTGAGTCCTGTGTCTGGAAGTCTGTGTGTGGTGTTGGAGCTGGAGGAGAAGGGTCAGATAGCTTTGAGTGCCGATAACCCCTCAGTAGAGCAGCAAGCACCACTGACATTAAACAGATGGCCTCTATGACCTTCTGTCCTTGGGAACAGGATGTAAAGCTACACAGGAAGGAATAGGTTTTTTGGTCTAGTGTAGTCACAGGAGTTGATAAGAATGGAAAGTATATGTAAAGGAACACTTGGAGGAATCACTGACAGCAGCATGGATTACATGGAGAGCAAGAGTTCAATGTTGACTTTTTTTTGTTGTTTTTCCTTGGCTAGAGTGGGCACCAATGAGAACAGAGAACGGGCTTAATATTTTTATAGGTCAGACTTGGTGTCTCTAACTCCAAAAATAATAAGATATAGACAGATCGATCGATGAATATACGTTCTTATGATATGATTCGTCCATTGTAGTTCTGGCTGCAAGGCACATCAGATGTTCATATTAATGTGCTTGTTGTAATGTAATTGTTGTAATGTTATTGTTTCTATAGTAACAACTAGGCTACTTTACAGGGTATGATGGACATGCTACATAATCCAAGCCTAATAAGGAAAAGGAAAGAAGTGTTTATTTAATATTTATAAAAGGAGTCTCAGGGAACAACTGTTTACAACTGCTATAAACCTGATAGTTTCGGTTCTATCTTCCACGACATTAACTATAAATTAAAATTTAACACAAATTTGACTATAAATAGATAAAAAGTATGATGCAACTTCTCTTTAATAACAAAATGTAATAGCTAGTAAATTGTGGGGGTGTGTGAGGACCAGAACAATTTGAGATGTTCGTGTTGAGCCACATCACACCAGCTAGTCGTTGACTATTAAGTATTTTATGCCGGACATAGGAAACATAATTAATGACTTTACTATATTTATTATATTATATTATATTATATTATATATTACATTACATTATACATCAGGTTAATCAACCTGCTCATCTAGGTGTGCTTTGGAAATTTGGAAAATTTCTTTTAAAAAAAAAAAAAAAAAAAACCACAGACTAGTCCATATTTGTCCAAAGTGTGCAGCATGAAGAGTGTACCTTGCCTCATTAAGATGCCATGTGTGGTGAGAAGAGAGGAGGAGCAGCTTTCCCACTGGCAGCTCCACGTCATGAGCAGGCAGCGGCTGCAGACGGGGCCGGTTGACCCCTGACCCACTCTTCCTCCAGGGAGATAGGCCGCCTCTGCTCTCCTTCAGCGTGTTGTCCGGCCTGCACCCTGGGGGAGCTGCTGATGTGGGAACATGGTGTTTGAAATCTTGACACTCAGGAAAGGAAATCAAGCCAGTGGAGAGGATGAGGAGGTGATTATTTTTTTAAGTGCTGTCTCTCGGTCTCTCCATGTTGTCTCTTTCATGCTCTCATTGTATCCGTAGACTTCTTTTCCTGCAGTCGTGTTTAGTTTTTCTTCTTCTCTCCTGTCTGCCCATCTTTGCCCCTCCCATGCTCGAGATAGTCTTAATTGGCCTCCTCCGTCAGTAATGCATTGATTGCGGTCACCAATAAAAGAGCTATTGATTGACACTTTGTTTAACATTGGCCTGTGCAATGCACGATGCCCTTTAATGCAATTCCTACAGCAACCTCTCCCTGTTTCCCCCCTACGCTTTAATGTCATAAATTATGATGTCGATTAGGGAGATATTTTCCCCCCTCCTTCCAATTTTTAAAACACTTGGAGGGGATAAAGCTACTGAAGATGAGCTGGAAGGAAATGGATAAGTGTGTGTGCACATAAGGGCCATCTAAAATGGTATTTTTCACTCATCTTTTTCTCGAGTCTTCTCTAATGATGTCATTCTTAGCAGGAAAACATTTAATCAAATTTAGCATCCTTTTCCTTCGTATGAAACTCATTAGCGTAAAAATACACACATTTTCGCTTGAGCACAGCATTTGCTGTACATTACTAGAGATGTTTATAATAATTTCAGATCATTTTGCACTGATTTAGATCAATTTCGGTCAATCTCACTGTCTTACTTTAAATTATTCAGTGCTTTGACTCTACATTTGGGTCTCTGTATGATCCTAATTGCACATCGTTCAGTGATTGATATTACATTAGAGCATAATTAAACCTCAAAGTCATACAAGTCCTCTCTAGTGTCTGTGGGAGGACTGCAGAAATGGCTCCAAGTACTGCGTTTCTCAAATTTAATTATCACCATTAAATATTCAATGATCAATAGCATCAGTGCGTGGCGATCAATAGGTGCAGCGGCAGGAGAGAAGGACAGCGAGCATAAGTTAATATTTGCATTTCAAAGTATCTGGTGTCATAAAATCCATAGCTCTCTGCACGGCTGTATTTCACATGGCTCTGTTTCTGCTCCTTAAAGCTGACTGCTATTGATTCTGTATTGAGTATTTACGAGCTGGAAGCGGCTGTAGGTTTAAAGTGTCAAAATGTTTTTAGGAAGCCGATACACACTCTATTCCCTGTCTCGATTCAGTTCTCTTTCAATCCAACTCTCCCCTTTTTTTTGCCTCTGGCTCTCAAGAACATATTTCTACATCTCTAGATGTTTCCAGGCATCTCATGGAGTCATTTCTCAGGTCATTTTGCTCTTGGGTGAAGTGATATAGTACAAAGTTATGACTCGTACACCATGTTACTTGACTCTTATAGTAATAAATTATAATGTTAATCACAGGGTAACCTATGCCACGTGAAAAGCAGGGAAAAACCTGGATCTTTATTACTTAAGCAAAACTATGAATGTCTGAGATTTTTTATTAATCGTGTGGAACGTCCATGAAACTTCCTTTTATCACTTATCATTATATCAGCTATAAACATTCGCATCTTTTTTTTTTTTTTTTTTTTCCCCTCTCCCCTCTCATGAAGTTAATAAAAATACTGACTTTTACAAAGCGCTGACACTGGAGATTCCCTCCATAAATGTTAAACATCTCCTTATAAAAATCTTCACCACATCAATGATTATACTTTTTTTTTCCTTTTTTCTTTTTTTTGTTAAACACGATTTAAAATTTAAATTGATTATTATTAGCTTTACATTATAATAAAGTATCCACCATAAAAGTCCCTGTGGAAGTTGTTACTAGAAACAATAACATTATCTTTACAGCATGCTTGGTGTAATCAACATCTTCTGAGAAATGAGATTGGAAATTTCAACAGTGCTGTTGAAAATGTGTTCCTTAAATGTGTTCCTCAATCATCTCAACTATGTTTGTTGCTTCACCCAGTGATGGAAAAACAAAACAACAACAACAAAAAAAAACCCTGTCATCTCCTACCTCAGTATTACACTCCCTACATGTGTGCATGTGTATTATTCAAATAGACTCCTCTACAGAGCTAAGGGAATACCTCTAGCCACTTCAAAGTGTGTGTAACCCCTCTTCTGGAGGCCGGGTCCCTGAGGAGCCCTGTTTTGTTTACCCGCTTGGTTTCTAATGGGATGTTTTTGCCCTAGATCTCTCGAACCAACACACCTCCATTTGCTGTTTTTATGCTCCTTCAAACACCTGCTCAGGTCGAGCCAGTTCTTTGATCCTATAGCCGCTCTGCAGCTCAGATACACGCACGTCTTGTTTGATCTCAGCGTAACTGATCAATTTGCCCTTTTTGCTCAATTAATAAGAAGTAAACAGACCAACAAACAAACACGCAGTGCATTTTTAGTACGTGGACATTTTCTCTGCATTACCTGACATGGCTTATATTAACTGAAACATCTACACCAGCAGTATTTATTTGTTACGTGTACACTGTCCTGTCTAATAAACTTTGTGCAGAGTGGTTAACACTTTCTGTGAAGCCTATATTCATGAATCATTATAACTGTGCTGGTAATGATTCCTTATAAAGGAATAATGCCTTATAGAGTGCTAATAATGTAAAGTAATTCCTTGAAAATGTATAATGATATTATAAGAGAACAGAATGCCATGACCTGTACTGCACAACCTTTTTAACTAAGGATGTGCGAATAATTATAAAGCAACTAATTTATTAACAATTACAAAAAACACCGTAAACATTACAAACACTTAATCCCAGATTAAATGTAATGAATAGTGACACTTGCATTACAACATTTGCTTATAGAACATTCATAAGGCATTATAAGACTTTATAGAAATGCGTAGATGTAATGATTCTATGAAGCTTATATTCATAAGTATTTTAACTTTTTTCTCCTTTTGTTCCATTTTAAAAGCATGATGTAATCAATCAGGTACAGCCATTATTATTTTTTTTTTCTTTTTAACATTAATGCTATACAGTGACGCAATGCTCATTTTACAGGCAACAATATTGCTGTGGTAATCAATTGCATGATTTCATGCATTTATCTTTTATGGACATCTATTGTTTTATGTTTTCAACATCACCATGCCATGCATTGATTAAATATAAAAGTTCAAATATCTGTAATGGTACTTTCTTAAATTGTGTATAATGATCGATGGATAAATACTGTGCAATAAATCGCAACAATAATTATTGAACCTCAAAATGATATTGATCATTTGAAACATATTTATAGGCTACATTTAGGTGTATATGTATTTTTTAATTCTAATACCTGATTGGATTAGATGTACTATGTCTATTTACTAAGCTATGCATTTTTTCCTCCTTTTCTTTAGACATAATTTTAATTATAACATAAAGACACAGACACCTCATCGCCTCATGCTCATATGCATAATGTGCTGTAGTTACAAAGGGGAATGAAAAAAAAAAAATCATTCTCCCTGAAGGTCGACACAGAAAGTGGACAGGTTAATCAATATTATGTAAGTGAGGTGTGTGACCAAAGTAGTGGGGGAAAAAAAAAAGTGTGTGGTTGTCTCTCTCCATCTGTTTGCATGTGTATATGAGGGTGTAGTTGGGTATGTCTTCATGCTGGTTTTTAGAGTTTTTCAGATTTATGCGTTAATGTCAAATCAGAAATAAAAACATAAAAAAAAAAAAATCCTGTTTACGTGTAGGTAAACAGATTTGATGTTATTCGAGTATAGAAACTGTAAATGATAGTGTGTGTGGGTGTATGTATTTGTCTTGTTCATCATCTTTCAAAACCTGGGATAAGCAAAAATATCTTCATTGTACCAAGTTTCATGAAGCCAAATTGCATATTGCAGAAATCTCCATCAGGTTTGTGCGTAGAGAAAAAAAAAAAAAAAAAGAAAGAAAGAACTCTTCATTCTTAGGTGATTCTGGTGCTGTAGCTCAGGACTCATCAGTCATGATGGACGTGGACACTCTGGGCAGTAAGTTTAGCTTCAATTGCTCCCAACAGTGCTTTTAAATCGTCTAAAATCAATAGCACTTTTACCATCACATCACATGGAAAGGAGGCCATATTGATATCCAGATGTCATTCGGCGGTGGACTGGAATCCTCCAGCTCTCCTCTCCTAGATCACTGTGTTTTTTTAGAAGGACTACACAACCCTCTGTCCGTCCTTGGTGTTTATGGGGTGTTTGGTTTGACGTGCCTGGTTTACACAGCAGACCTTATTTTAAAGCCGGTTATTGATTCGATTCTCAAACAAAGCTCCTTAAATGAATCTTAATGCGTTATCACTGTAAGCTTCTACATGAGCTCGGCCAGCGCAAGGTGAAGGCAATTTATCAATCAAAAGCGGCAGAATTAAACACAATTCAATAAGGCAGGATCCCTACAGAGCTGGATATGGGAAGGAGAGCGAAAGAGATAGTTAAGGGAAGGAGAACGAGAAATAAGCGCGAGTAGCAGACTTAATCTGAGATGAACAGGCGATAAAGACATAAAGAGAAAGATGGATAAAGGGATAGAGTCATATTGAGTGATGACAGATAGCAGAGTGCAAAGCTCAAAGAAATCCGAACTTTGGTCCTGTGATTAATCATTCTTTCTCTGTTTCAATCTCACCCACTTTTTCCACTGATCTTGGCTCTGAAATGTTCACGCCTACCTTCCACTACAAAATGCAAGTCACTTCTTATAATTTATCTATGCGTTATGATAGATAGAAAAATGGAACTGTGCTTTATCTATTGGCCAGTGGTTCAGTCAAGGATCCAATTGTATGTTTATTGGCATCTGCTCTAGGTTTGTCCATTCAATTCCTTCAATTCAAGGGTTTTTGTATAATCGAGGGTTCTTAGTTTCCTAAAATGTTTCTAAGATGGAATTATTTCTGATTCAACACTCTATTCCAAAGAATCTTTGAAGAACCCTTCTGTCTACCCAGAGTACCTAATGGTCCTCATGTGTGGGTCAAACTAGCTGTACTGTAAACCAACAGCAATGCAAAACTCAAAGTAGCCCGATTTATTGGTATCGTTTGTGCAATCAAAAACTAAGACAATTTTTACAACAAAATCGCAGTAAAACCTTAAACCTTAAATCTGACACCACTGTCAGATCCCCAGGTCAGAGGTCACCCCTGGAACCATGGAGTGAGCCTTCTGCTGTGTGCTAAGTGAGGTCTTGGTGGGTCTTGTCAAATCGTAGCAGTTTGGGTTAATACGGGGTGTCAACCTAGAGGGTTTTTTTGGGTGAATATTCTAATCAACAATGGTCTAAGTAAGTAATTTTAACCCTCTCATGATTGCTTAAACAGAGCACATTCAATGAGATGAAACCTAACAGCCAATCAGACAATGGAAGAATGCTAATCCAATGCTATTGTTGCAGGCCATAACTAAGTAACTAAGTAACAGTCAGTGTCTGGTGTGGCTACAAGCTGCTTTAAGTACTATGGTGCATCTCATTCTCATGGACTTCTCCAGATTTCTCAGTTCTTGCTGTAAGATGTTCCCCCACTCTTCCACCAATGCATTTGCAAGTTCTTGATCATGTCGGGGGGGTGACATGGTTACATGTAATTTTCCACTGCAAGGACAATCAGCTGTCCTTCCTGTCTCCCTGTAGCACTGTCTTAGGTGTCTTTACAGACATGACTCCCATTATATCGGTGGTAAATTATAAACTAAATAAATAAACCAAAGCTAAAACCCAAAAAGCTTCACTGGATCCTACTTGAGTCTGTTCTAGTTTTTAAATTTGAAGTTGAAAATTGCACATAAATGACTACGTTGGTAAGTCTTTACTGAGATCTTCTGTCTCAGTCTGCCACTGTACTGCTATAGCCCTGGAGTATCATTTCAGGGTTGGGTGGTAGGTAAAGACCCATAATCCAGCTGTGAATGGGTACCAAGGGGTTTGGGCAGGGACTGATGCCTGGCTAGATGGAGAGAAAGCTCAATCTCTCTCCCTTTCTCTCTGCTCCATTGAGTGTGCTGCCTCTATCATTATTTATTTAGCCGTTAAGTGTTTAAAGTGGAGGACTCCACAGGGACCGAGTGATGCTGATGAAAATATTCAGACTAGAAACACACCAGCATAACCGAGAAAGACAGCAAAGATCAGACTCTCTGTATTTGTTTTCTCCGTCTGAATGGTTTTATAAGGATAGCTACAGCAGTGATTCTGAGCCTCAAGAGTGCCTTCTGGATCATAAAGCAAATATGAGGGATGATGCTATTATGGGGTGAGGTGGCTATGGAAAGTGAATGGGGGTTAAGAGGGTATCATATTTGTTATTTATTGGTGTAATGCGAGACCCACATGAATAAGTCATAAGTGACTGGGGGTCCCCAAAGCGATGAGGAGTAAAGAGCGGAGGGTGGGGGTGCTGGTTCGAAGTGATTGGCCTTTCAGATGACACCACTGTCAGATCCCCAGGTCAGAGGTCACCCCTGGAACCATGGAGTGAGCCTTCTGCTGTGTGCTAAGTGAGGTCTTGGTGGGTCTTGTCAAATCGTAGCAGTTTGGGTTAATAAAGTAGACTGCACATTAACCTGTTTTGTCGTGGTATAGATTTAGTGTCTGGATCCATTTTGACTGTATTGCAAATGTGGCTAAATCTACTGCAGCAATCTCTTGGGTATCTTTTGCATAAATATAGCATCCCTTATATGCCCTTGGTTAAATCATTGAGCTGTCCCTGCTCTTGCACAGATGCTGGACAGCAGAATCATAGGGCATAATACCTGGAATTCAAGAACCTCAAGGCTTTTGCTCAAGTGGCATCATGACCGTTGATACAGGACTAGCAGGGACACTGGAACCTTCTCCAGGCCTGCACTGTAAAGCAAACCTGCAAACCTCCAGTGTGGAGTGCATACACTACCAAATTATCATCTTGACACAAACTCTGTAGCCAGGGCTTATCCATCCATTCCATTAAACTATGCATGAGAATTGAATGGTCCATATAGCATATAGGTCTACATGGGGGTGGGTAAAACACATGATTAACTAACTATTTAATCATTAATTGTTTTCATTGTTATACTACCAGTGATTGAACAGATGTATTTTAAAAAGGAGTAGTGTAGAGTAATGTAGGCTAGATATCCTTCACGGATAATGCATGTTCTACATTCTCTAACGTGACTGTTTATTAAAACTGATTTTACTAATGATACCTGGGTAACTAACAAGTTTTATATTTTCATGGAAGCTAGCTAATATTAGACCTGCTTTGTTTTGGACACAACAATATTAGCTTTATATTGCTATCCAAATACCAGTCAATGAATTGTTTACACAAATGAATTAAAGCTAGTAATATCTAGGCATTATATAATATCTGGTTAGTTCAATTTTTTTCATAGAAGCCCGGTAGAGAATTTTAGGCCCGCTTTGAAATGAACACAGCAATTAGCTTTTTGTAACTAACTAAATATGCAAAAGTCAATGAGACACATTTTTCTGAGTATGGGAACAGTGGTGATGTTCATTTAAAATAAATAAATAAATAAATAAATAAATAAATAATAATCAATGTATATTATCAACACTCCCACAGGCTGGCCAGTATAGAAACAGTATATTAATAATACAGTAATGTGTATTTACACTTATACTGTATTTCCCAAATGGTTACTAGGTTTACACATTTACACCTAGCAGAGATTGTATTAAAACAAGCTCTGACCTAGTATTTTTAAAGATACTGTACTTTGCGATAATTAGATGGGATAATTGAGAAAGCTGGGTGAACGAGCAGGTTTTAGTGAACCCGAAAACACTATAGTAGATCTTCATGTTTCTGTAACCCAACTGAAATTTCATTATATCACCAGGTCCAGTATTCCCTGTGCTAGAACGATTTGGCAGGATATAAGTGGATTCATGACTGTTCCCACAGCAGACCTTGCATTGCAGAGTTCTCATCCTCCAGCATCCAGACATCCATCTGAATTCCCAATCTCACTCCATGTTTCTCTACACTTGCTCTATTTACTTTCCTTTTCCTTCATCCCTAACGCTTTCCCTTGCTCCCTGGTTTAGCAAGCATAAATATGAAGTGTCTAAGATCAAGTGTCCCATCAGGGAACGAGACAGGCTCGTGAAGCACATCAAAAAATGTAGACACAGTCCTGTATTGATCAAAAGACCTCAGTTTTGAAGTTGTCTGAGCTTTGTGAGAAGCCTGTGTCCGGCGAGAACTGCCTACACCTCTCGTGCTTCGCTATTATTTTTTTGGGAAAAAAAAATAATGAAAAAAATCAAACCCATTGAGATCAAGAACCCGATGTTCAATGAACAGCATGTACTGGAAGATGTAGTCCAGATGATTTCATCGTACATGGTGAAGTGGTGGGCTAGTTTTAAGTTTATTCTATATAATTATAGATATTCTATTTGTTACAGTATATTAAAAATCATAAAATAAAGGCAATTTTATTTCATCACTTCAGCTCTATCATACAGTCTTAACAGTGAGAACAGTCTTACTTAGATAGGCTTATTCCATATCTTCTCGCTTGTGTTAAACACTATAAACTCGTGCATTTTATTGCTACATAACTGATGGTACTCTTCCTCCGAATCCTGCATCCGTCTCATAAAAGTCAGATTTGCTCAATAACTGTGACTCTGTAGTGAAGATAGGAAATAAATGCAGCGCTGTGGACGGGTTATTTAGATTAAACCGCACTAAATGGAATTTTTACACATTACAGTACAGCTTGCCCTCTTATGAATTGCCTATTCTCCAGTGCTGTATGCAGTGCTAAATGATGCCTGTCTTGGCTCGCTAAGATTAACCTGGTAATGATTATTAATGGGAGTAATAAAGAGCAAATTACTTAGTGGAAAGTTATGAAAAAATAAATATCTTTAGTGTCAATGTGCATTTTTTTTTTTCTCAATTACTCAACAAACTCTGAAAAAATGTCCCTGCCAAATTTAAATTGTACTAGTTGAAAACTGGCTTTTGTTTATTCCTCCTTTTATATATTATTTTGTTTTTATGTTTATATGTTTATAATGGTGGAATGGGTAGGTGGCAATGCCTCAAAGTACACTAGCATCTCTTTCAAGGTATATTGCCACTTTACACCTGGGATAGATTCTGAAACCTGCCGGGGACAAAGTGATTACTTAAGACTGATTCAATTAATCATGTAATATTTTTATTCTGTAATTACATACATACATACATACATACATACATACATACATACATACATACATACATACATACATACATACATACATAATGCAAGGTGGATTTATCTTATTGACACCTTAAAATCATCATCATCAACAGTTAACTAGCTTTAACTTTGATATTGACTATGTTCATAAACTTAATCAATGTATCATGCGGTCTTTGAGCTTTCGTGTTATGATCCTGACCATTGATCCCGAGCAGAACACTACAGTGTAATTCCCAAAACATCAGTCACACACACCCTCCACACACGCTTATATACACCCTAATCCGTTACCTCGAGCTCATCTTTAATGCATCTTTGCGCCTCATCCTGTGCCTCCAGACACACTCTGTAAGCCTGCGATACCCCTCTCCCCAGGCTGTGTGTGTATGCGTGTAGCCATGTGTGTATCGATCCCCCCTTCCTCCGCCATAATGAAGTGCTCAGCACAGCTTCATTATGGAGCCAAGCTGCCATTGGCTGGAGGTAATATGAAATTAGGCAGTGTGCAGGCAGCCTGTCAGTATCGATTTCCCTACCCACATTACTTGTTACAAAAGAATAGAGCTGTCTGTGCCATAATTGAACAAGTTAACTCCTTGTCTCATAAAATGGAAACCTGTATCGATTCTGAACAGCCTGGTTTTCATGCACAGAGAAAGAAACTTGTAAAGTTGTACAGACTTGAATAGATGCTGATCTTTTTTTTCTATCTTTTAGCCATTTCCTTCTTTCCATTTCACTCAGCAACAACTACAATGGTATCTTGCTGACTTATGGGAAAAGATAAATGAGCTTGTGTTGCAGCCTGAATACAAAAACTATTTTATTTTTTCCTGTTTTCTTCTATACCACTATTTCTCGGAGTGAACATTGTGTTTATGTATAACATTATCAAGAACTACACTACTGTAAAAATACATTTTTACCATGGCAGAGCCTTGTTTGAGTTATTTTATAGTTTGTACCATAATACAGAATGCTTGATTCTGATTGGTTCAGAAGGTTGATTAATTTTATATAACAGCCTATGTTAACATTTCTATATGCTAATGTTTATTGAATCTTTTTGTGATTTTTTTTTTTGGCCATTTTTTGAAGGAGTCTCCAGTTTCAGTGCTTTGTAACAGTCATAACCATGTTCTTGGAAAGTCTTCAAGATGGAAGACTTTACAGATTCTATGTAACTCGACGAGCTGGAATAACATAAGTGAGAACAGGGACTTTATTGTTCAGGGCTGTTCCACAACATTAAACGTAACTATAAACAGATTTAAAAAAAAAAAAAAAAAATAAATAAAAAAAATAAAAAAAGTATTCTATGTTGTTCTTCAATATATAAAATTGATAAATGTGGGAAAATTGCTATGTGGTGGATAGAACACAGGAATGGCCACATCATACCACCCCGCCGTTGATTATTTCCCCATAACCACACGCCCTGCCATGTTTTATTGCTTGTGTTAGAAATTTAGCCATAATACGCTTACATTTCCGACAACTGTGATATACTGAGACCAAGAAAGGGAGGTGTACACACTCCAGGACATGAGTGTAAAGAACTCAGCCCTTTTTAAAAGCCACAGTAAGCAGATGAGTGCTTATTCCACACTGTTACTCCTGCTAATTACAGAATGGATTCCAGCCAAGTGGAAAAATGCACACGCCATTTCAACATGAACCAAAATTGCCCAGCAGTGTCTACATTAAACGAACACCCATTTGGGCGGGGAGTGGAGGTCACTGGGTATTGGGTAGAGGGTAATAAACAGTTTCATGTGTGCGTTGAACTGTTATTCTTATCACAGCCATGTGTTTGGTACAGGGTTTTCCCTATGTGGGGTTAAGGGTTAATGAAACACTCCCTCTGTCTCTGCCTCTCTTCCTCTCCCCGCAGCAGAGTGATAAGTAGCTAACCAATGGAGCCTGTAATTACAATCTTACAGAAACCGGCCTGATCTGTATATAAATCTCACCATCCAATTACAAGATGTAATAATTCTGCACTCAAGCTGGTAATGAGCTCTAATACTGGCGCATGTGATAATCCCCTCTGGATGCCGGCTTGATCAGATGTTGGCTTTGTAATTAGACTGGCAGAAAATCATTATTTCGTATTGGGGTAAAGGGGAAAAAATGAGGTTGGTGGGAAGTTAATTTTGCCCCCGTTCTCTGAAGCATACACATGAATTTAATGATTTAATCAGGATTGTTAGCTATTTTGCAATCAATTTGTAATGATTGTGTCACAACAGGCTTTTGCTGGGAGACAGACTTGGGAAGACTGAGGGTGTGCTAATATTGTGTGCTGATGTGTTGATTTTATTGTATTCCCCAGGCCCCAATGTTAACAGACATGTTTTTATATCTTGGTGGGGACCAAATGTCCCCATAAGTGTTGGAATTTCTGATCATTTTGTCCTTGCGGGGACACATTTGGCTGATCCACACAAGGGAAACTTAGGATGATTCTAAGGGCCCTGGTCAGATGAGGGGCCCAGCAGGACCCCATACTTTCCTGTATGATTTTGGTATTTAAATGGCCTCTTTGCACGATAATCTATTAAGAAGCACGCTATAATGAATGCCCTCAGTCTGTACCAAGTGCATGTGTGTATCCCCTTAAGACATTTGCGAATTATTTAGAAACTAGTCACTTCACAGGTGTGATTTGTTACATACATCGGTTGATGGAAAGAGACGATGCAGACAAAATTGGGATACCAAAAGAAGAAAGAAAAACATAAAAAGAGAAAAGAGCAAGATGGGGAAGACAGCTAGTCACCCAGTTTATTAAAAAAAAAAAAAACACAAGGTGATTTATGTTCCTTGATTTGTGCTATGGATTCTGAAGCTAGCCCGTATGAAGCTGTTATAATTAACAATTAACATAAAATAGAAATTCTATCAGTTACTCACCCCAAATATTATCCTTGTAAGTTGGAATACAATATTTCCAAGAATTTATGTTTTCCCATTGAATTGAGCAATAGTAATGGAGAAATAAGCTCCAAATAGGATGGAAAAGCACCAAGCAACAATAAAAATAGCCCAGTATTATGTGTATATATATATTCAAGCTTTCCTAAGCCTTTCATCAGCTCATATAAATCTGCCTGAATTATCCCGAGTGAGTTTATGAGAAGTGTTGTAATGATGTCCGATTCACGAGTGAATCGTTTGTTTGAATTGGAGAATCCCATTGATCAAACCAGTTTGAATGATTATTTCACAAATAGAACTGATTTGATTCTCAAGTTCAACTCACTGATTCAATGATCCAGTCACTATTTCCACATTTCCTTCTGGAGCTGCTGGTGTGTGAAACTTATTATTCACTCAGTGAATAATAATAATAATAATAATAATAATAATAATAATAATAATAATAATAATAATAATAATAATATTCACTGTTCTTGGTACTTGGGGAATAAGAAATTACAAGTCGACAGCTTATAAAGACATCCACACCGTTTCTCTAGTGTCTGTTTATGAGAGAGAGTACAAAGGTGTTAGTTACTTGTACTGTATATATAGTTTTCTTGTATATAGCTACAAATGCATAATTTCGGTTAATTTAAGAAGCTATTCAAATTTAGGTCTTTATCGTTTCTTATTTAATATACAATAATTGTTCTGCATATTGCATATTCAATAAGAGACTATTGGCAAAAAGAAAAGATAATTGGTGGGTGGGGGCTTGGGGTGTGGAGTACAAATTAAACGGAGGGCCCAGAAACACTAGTGGTATCCCTGCAAAGAACTGCTGCTATATCCATAAACCCAATCCTGTGCTCATCTTAGGACTTATTCAATTGGCTCATAATGAAAATCTGTTCAACACCAAGAGTCACCCACAAGATAGTTCTGTTTTGAGTTTGGTGCCTTTTGGGGTTTATGTTATGTCAGTTTCTCCTCGCAACTGGCTTGTTCATTAGGGATATAAATCTGCATCCCAATCTAGATTTCTGTAAACCTGCTTTATGACCATTGTCCATGTTTACTGTTAACCATACAGCTCTTTATAAATAAAATCTTCACAGCCCACCTTCAACTCAGACCTTTATAACTCAAAAGTAAATTGACTCGAATCTCTAGTATATGCATCTATTTCATCCCCCAGTGGATCCTAGTTAGAGTAACGGAGCATAGTAGGCCATGAAAAAATCTTTTTGAATATCCAAGTTGAGGCTGAAATTATGGATTTCATATTCAAAGTATCGCTGCTTTAAAAAGATTTGAAGATGAGACAGGACACTGTTTTAGTTGGCAATCTTTGTATATTGGTCTCCCTTTCCAATATACATCCTAATGAGTTCAGTATGTTGTAACGCAGACAGACAGGAAGTGTGGTTCCAGTAGAGCAGGAGCTACATTATTGATTATATAGTCCTGCTCCTGAAAGCTCTTTTATAGGCTACAGAGGACACAATGAGGATATTCAAAAGAACAGGGACAAATATTAATGAAGAAGAAAACATGCTTTATTGAAAGCCTGCAGTCTGACTACAAATTCACAGAAATTATAACAAGTGAGTAGTTTAATTTGATTTCATACAACTAAAAGATTCAAGAATGCTTTCACTAAATACCAAACTCATCTTTTTGTAAAAATAATTAGTATTTTTTTTTTTTTTTATATATATTAGGGGACCCTGACACTTGAGTCTATTAAAAAAAAACAAACCATTTTTGCAGATGATATGAACAGAATGAGACAAAATAGTAACCTGGACATCTGAGCATACTTCTTAATCAACTTTTGCAAAACAGACAAGTTTAAGCATAAGGTCCTTTACAGTGATGTGATACACCCAATGCTGTAACCATAGAGCATACTTATAATCCCGTTGCCTGTTGCATAACACACATTGATCAATAATCTGGCTAACAATAGAATGATTTGTACTAGACATACAGATTAATGTCTATGCATTCAGCAGCATACAGGTTTGAATATTATAATAGACCACCATCTACAAAAATTATATTCCTACTGAAACACTGTTTCTGTAGATTTTATTGTGACATGTTTTGATGAAATTCCTTTTATTTGGAAAAAAAAAAAATGCATGCAAGCTACAAGATGTGCATGTCAATTTACGAGTAGTCTTTAAGCCTAGTGAAGTACCCCACCTTAGCCCCAGGGAAGGCATTCCTGCAATGTAGATCTAGTCTCATTAAAAGTGAGTCAAGCTCTCAGTCCACTTCTTGCTCTTTACATAAAAATGAGGGGGGGGGGGGAGTAATGTTTTACTGTTTTTTTCTACAATTTAAAAAAAAAAAATAATAAAAAAAAACCCACACACACAAAACAAAGACAACAAGAGATTCTCCTTTACCCATTCCTTGGAAGTCCATACAGGAAGTCCATCCGTTTCTACCTGGATGAATCTCTGCTCTGCAGGTTCCCATCACTCAGATGATCGGCCCATTAAACTCATACCACTTTCAAGTCAGAGAGAAAGGAGGGCAGGGAAGAAGAACAAATAAGAGTGAAAGAAAATAGAGTTGACCTGAGGAATGTCAGAATATGTGCCAAAGGTTCAACAGTGTGAACTAATCATATTTGTATCAAATACTGGTTCTGACAGAAGAGGCTCCAAATCAGAGTGAACATGTGACTTGGCAGTGGACCCTCAATGGGCGAGTCAAGCTACTCTGAAAGAAGAGATCACCATGATATAAAGATAAATCATGAAAGAGATAATTCATCTCATTTCCACTCATCACAGTGATTGCATTTAAGTCACTTATGTTTTAGAAATTCTACAATAGACTTCTGGAAGAATAGAGAATAGTATGTTTGATAACACTTGGACATAAAGTTTGACTCTGAGCTACTGGCTGTTTTGTCCTTCTTGATTCTGCAGTGGTTTCCTCTGGGTTCTCTGGTTTCCTCCTGATACCCTGCAATGGATTAGCATCCCATCTAACATCGTGCTCCCCATTCATGCGCAGTGTTCTTGGGATAGGCTTCGAATCCCCTGGAACCCTGACCAGGATGAAGTGGCTATTGAAGCTGAATAAATGAATGTGTGGCTGTGCAGTGAAACTCGGCTGGCTGGTTGATGTTAGAAAACAGGTATTCAAACTCTGGTTATGGAGTACCGGTTGTGTATTAGATCATCATGACTGCCTTTTGTTAGAAGCAGGCATAAGTAGTGTTAATGCAGGTTTGTTCCCAAAACCTATGACCGGACAGTAAAGTGCAGCGTGCGTGTTGGATGAGGTCATCAACTCAAGCTGATGATCATTTCAACTCCTCTTTTCTGTCTAGGAAAATTAAACAAACCTTTCAATATGATCTCTCTCCTCACATAGATACCATGTGCATGAAAAGTAGCATAATTACATGGTCTTTATTCTTTTTCACTTCCAAACAACTCAGAGCAAACCAAAGCTCTGACACCAAATCTTGGTCTCTGACACTGTCTTATCTGCCAGTACGACACCAACAGAGGAACAGGGTTTGAGAAATGTTCACAATTCCCTCTCTTTTTGCGATTTCTGTACCATATGCCAGCTCTTTAACAAGGGAAAGGCTAATTACAGACTTGTAGCAGGGCGATAAATGTGCCGGGGTGATTGTGTCACACCAGTCAAGAGCTCTTCAGTGGACAACGGTTTCAATAATGACAGATTTATCTGCTCTGAATGCGGCTGTTCAAATTACAACCTTTCCACTTTGAGAGTGAATGAGGTTTAACACCACGGGGGAATGCCAACATTTTGGCTGTTTTATTCCTAGCTTCCTAAATGAAAGGCTAAGACCTCTCTCTCTTTAGCATAAAAAAAGGCATCCACTTCATCTTATTTGTAGTTAACAAATTTGCTGTCATCATGTTATTTTTTATTTTTGTCGAACAGCACAACCAGTGGGCATACACAAAAAATACACATAATAGTGTTCAGTAGAGCCTGGTGCTGATCTCGGTCACCCAGACTGTAGATTCATGGAGCCCATGAGTGACTACGTTTACATGTGCATCAGTATTCTGATATTAATCGTAATTTGGAAACATTTTAATGAGTATCGAGTCATGAAAACGCTGCAATCTGATTGCCCGATTCAGATTAAGATAATATTCTGATTATCAAAATATTGTTTCCCATCCCTGGAATAAGCCTGTTTTAATCATAAATTTGTTGCACCTTATTCAGATAATCCACTGAAAGGAGATATGTGCATGCTCAATCCACAAAGAATTGTGGGTGCTAACAGATACTTACATAACCATGTGTACAAGAATATGTGCATACAGGCATCGGAATACATTGTATCCGGAATTAGGCGGCAACCCGAATACAGACCTTAAACGGACTTTGATGTGCATTTAAACGTAGTCAATGACAGTCATGTCAAGTCTGCTGTGCTGAAACATCCCGAACATGTGGTGAGCACTGATTAAGAAAGTGTACACAAAAAAGTATAGCGTGTTTAATAAAGATGAATGGAGACATGGTGGTTTAGTGGTTAGCACATTTGATTGAATCTCCAATCTCCATGACAGCTTACATGATCTCCTCATGCTTCAAGGGTTTCCTCCGGGTACTTCAGTTTCCTCCCTCAGTCCGAAGACATACATTCAAGGCTGAATGGCACTCCCAGATTGTCCAAAGTGTTTGAATGTGTGTGTGTGTGTGTGTGTGTGTGTGTGTGTGTGTGTGTGTGTGTGTGTGCCCTTCGATGGGTTAGCAGGGGTCCAGGGTGTCCCCTGCCCTGTGCCTTAATTTCCTTGGGATAGGCTCCAGGCTCCCCTGTGACCTTGTGTAGCATAAGTGGTATGGAAAATGAATGGATGGATAAATATAAATTAGATTACTTTCTTGCTCAGTGATATTTCAAAATTGCTTTCGGAGAAATGATAAGTATATGGAGTAAGCAAATATTGGCCAATTAAAGCAAAAATTACACAAAGCTAAAAATGGATGTTTAATGGTAAGTGTAGCTTTTGCATTTACCATGCTTGCTAATCAGATGAGACACAGTATTGAAACACTTGGATTTTTTTTCATTGTTTTTAAGTAATCGAATGGTATTGCCCATCTGTCTTTCAATGAGAGAGTATGTTCTTGTTCACTTGAGTTTTATTCCTATAATGAGACCCCATGCTCTAAGCTCAACCATAATGGTTTCCCAAAAATAATTGATAAGTGCAGGATCAATGCATGAACCAAACTTCCAAAGTGTAGTACGAGAAAGATTGTAAATGATTATATAATTATAGAACACAGTGATTGCAGTGGGTGTGAGTGAGTGTGTTATTTTGGGGTACAGAATGTACTTTAAAGTCTATGAGAATGTGTATCAGTTGCAGCACAACTACCACTACAGGCTAGTATTAACAGCAATATTAACATGTTTGAGGGGAAAAAGGGAGGGAGACCAGGGTTGAGCAGTAGAGAGACAGACAGAGTGACAGACAGATAATGGAGAGAGAATGAAGGAGGCAGCGGAAGCAGTTGAAGGTCACAAGCAGGCAGTCTTCCATTAGCTGGGTCTCTGTTTACTTGGCGCTAGACTTCACTGGGGATTTGGTGGCATATGCTGCTGCCCCTGGCAGCCCAGTAATGCCCCACTTAGCAAGGCAGAAGCAGGGGGGTAGACACAGGCTGTGTCCCAAAGCACCACTCCACGACTGGGTCATTTATCTAACCCCACTCAGTCACTTCCACACACCCAGTGGAGCTTGCAGACTTTCCACCTGACCTCCCTAAAAATGACTTCGTCTCAGAGGCATATGAGAGAGAGAGAGAGAGAGAGAGAGAGAGAGAGAGAGAGAGAGAGAGAGAGAGAGAGAGAGAGAGAGAGAGAGAGAGAACACTGCAGTGGTATTCTTCAGGGAGATCAGGTTAAGATTGTAAGTAATTGAAATACACTGATTTTTTTTTTTTTAAAGAGTTGTCCAATATCAAGTTTACATTTTCTATTAGTCACCAAGTGTATGGTTGAGTAAATGAGAGGGGAAAAAAATACAAATAAATCATGAATAAATATATAGCATAGCTATGAAGTGACCAGAAAAAAAGTACCTTTATTTTGTGCATATGGTTTAGTTTCTCAACATTTTTATATTAATTCTTTGAATTAATAAAATTGCACCAACACATTGATTCATTTGCAATTTCTTCGAAAGGCAAACATGTCCCTTGTAACACACTTAATAAATTTGATGAATTGACCCAAAGCCTTAATATACCCAGAGTCCTCTTACTCACAGTATGCCTCAAACACATCCTAATGAAGAAGTGTACTTTAATTAAATGATCTCTATCCTTAATGGCAACCTATGAACTACACAAAAGTTGTAGCAGACTTCATTAGCCAATTATTCACTCGACTAAACCTTAACCATGGGCATGTTTATCTTTAGAAGAGAGCACATGTGAGGGTTGATATGAATGTATTCTATATAAAGCAGATTGAGAGCACGAATAAAGTAAATTGTGTGCACCCATTATGATGTTTTTCCTCATGGCTACATTTAAGTTGCATGTACTCCCCAATGTCAGTATGCATTTATAGAAGAATTTGTTAGCTCTTGAAGGAAAGCTTTAGCTTTTGCTCACTTGTCTTTGTTTTTTTTTTTTTTTTTTTTAGTTCATTACAACAAAAAAAAAGAGCCAAATTGAAAGCACAGATTAGCACCTGGAGCAAATTAGCATGCTAGCCCAGGTTAGAGTGCTATATTAGCAATTGCAATTTAACTAGCCATCATTTTTGCCTACATGTAGATTAAGCTTGTCACCTTGAATAGGAACTCTAACTATAGCCTCAATTCACCATCTAGCTAATTGGACTGGTTTTGGAAGGGCATCTTCACCACAACTGATTAAAGTTGGTCCTGAGGCCACATGTGAAACAAGTCATACACAAGTATTGGTTGAGATGGTTTTATCCTTTTTATTAAATGATAAGGATCCTCACTATAAAGTTTGATTGTAGGTGACTGAACTTGAAATACAAGTTAAAAATTATGTCTTTAACAAACTAGGCACTCTTTTAACCCTGACTTGACTTACAACAGACCATTTATTTGAAAGTTTAATTTTTATTTTACTAATCTTCTAGAGCTTCTGGTTATCAAGGGGATTGTTGAGACCCCCCCCCCCACTTTTTTTCCTTTGATTGATTTCTTTTTTTAAAAAAATAGACACAATCAAAATGCTGACCCACCTAGCTTGCTTATATATATGGCAAACAAGGCTTCATGACATGAGAACTTTAGCAGCAAACCTTCACACTGCACTGAAGAATTATTTAAAGCAGATCTCCTGATTGTGAACAGCTGTGCGTGATTACAATGCAGGCGCTTGTGAATGAGGAAAGGATTCTGATTGGTCGGCTGATGTGGTTTGGGCATCATGGGAAGTGTGTAAGTGAATGCAAACTAACAGCAGCATGTTTTGTATTGATTTATTCTGGCAAAAGCGCAGTGTTTGTTTTGTTTCCTTGTAGTCTTTCATGGTGTTTTCCTTTTGTAACATTCATGAATGTAACATTGATGGATGGCAACAGCGGACTCTATTTGTTTATTGATTTATAGATTAAAGGATAATGAGACTTTCATTGTGGATATTGGCTGGCTTAATATATTGTACACGGTGTCTCATAAGTCCAGCATCATAGGATTAATGTATATGTATTTGTTTATTTATTTTTTACAGACTATGGTGTATCAGAGCAAGGAAGAACACATCCAAACAGTTATGCTAATAGGAATTTGTGTATTAAGATGAAGTGTTTACTTACTGAGCAAGCTCTGTAAATAAAAGTTTTTATGTCCTTTAAGTTTTCCTCCTGTGAAGCTGGACTTAGAGTACGCCCTATATACCTTTCTTGACATTATGGACAAACACTAAACAATGTAAATGTGACATAATGTTCTTTTAATGTGTTTTCCTAATCTGAACCAGTGTGCTATGTACTATTCACTTGTCTCCTAGCTCTTTGACTTGACTGATATTTATGATCCCGTTATGTCAGGTCAGGTATTTCTATTGGCAGGTAAATATGCTGGGGGAAAAAAACAAACAAACAAAAAAAAAAAACCTGTCAAATCAAGCCTCAACATGTTTGAGAATGTTTACCAAAATGAAACAAGTTCCATGCAGTTATAGTTACCACAGCAATTTACCAATGATCACATTTTTTAATTACTTGGAGTACCTATTTGTTTATAGTTAGGGTTATTGTCATGGAACATCTATGAAACAAGTTGGTACCTGTTATCACTTCCATTAGAACAGCAGTAGTCATTCACTCACAACCCTCTTTTTTTATCTTGAGAAGTTAATAAGACACAAAAAACAGAGCTTAAGTTACCAAGAAAATTCTGAAAACTTCAATTAAAGCTTTATCTCTGACCATTACAAAGCATTGCCACGGCAGACACCTTCCCAAAACATTACATTTATATCTCTTTACAGAAAACTTCACAATATCTACAGCAACTCAATTTTTAATCTGTTTGTCAACCATCCAAGATACGAGACCCTATATGTGATGTAACTATAGAAACAGCATTAAAACTAGCACAAAAGTCAACCAGAAAATCTTCTGACCAATCAGAATAGAGCATTCAACATCCATTCTGTTTGAGATGTGATAGTTAGAATTTGTAATGGCTTTACTACTTATGATGGGAATTGTATTGGTTTTAATGGAAACTGTAATGGTCCCTGTGGGACTCTACTGGTAATTTGTTGCCCTCTGTTGGTGGCATGTTATGTCTAATGGATAACATTAAGGACCAATAATGGTAATGGTTTTAATGGTTAACAGCTGATTGTTTGTAATGGTATTTGTAGTGGAAAGAATTTCTGTGATGGCGTCTATTGTGGTCTATTGTTTTTTCCCCCCCCAGCTTGGATATTTGTACTCTGTTTTTATTTTCCTCCCCAGTATAAACATAAAAAGACTGCACAAATTGCATACCCATGATGCATTTGTTTTTGATTCTAGTGCGCACAGCTATGTGAAGAGAGGTTGCTGTGAACAGCACCACTAAAGCTAGTGGTTTTTGAATGCCATCACAGTTTTAACCCCCAGAATACGAGATATACAACTCAGGAAGACGTCTATAGTACAGGAAGCTTCAGTTATCCATATTGGGTGGAACATCTTGAGGGGGTGTAAATAACCAAATAACAAAAAGCATAACATAACATTTAAACATAAAATATGGCTAGAAATATAGCTGTGTTTGTTCTGTTTGCCTTTCTCACAGGATCTGTCAAGTGTAGTGTCTATTGGATGCATCCAGAAACGCTGGCTCTGTTATTGACACTTCTCAATAATTTGCACCTTGATGCAAATTATTTATTTGTTTAATCTGATAAAAAAAAAAAAAAGAAAAGAAAAAGTTCAGGTAATAATAGTTTGGCACATTGTAGCCACTTGGTAACGGTCTGAACAGGCTTTACGAACTCACAGAGAGGTCTTTGATATGCAGTATGTATAAAAAGCAGCCTGTTTTTCTGCTCTTTCGCTTTTCTGGTCTCGGATCTGTTTCATTTCTTTGTATCTGCAGAGGAAGAGGAAGATAAGGTCCTTTTTTCCTCAGAGTTAGGATCTGTGTTTCTCTGTGAGACATATCAAGATTACAGTTCGAACAATACAGCAGTAACTTAAGCTAAACTCAAGTGAAACTGAATTGGCAATTTTACAATGTACTGTAAATAAATCACACAATTAAGATACAGGCTGAATTTAAAGATAGGGTTTTTTTTTTTTTTTTTTTTTTTTTTTGATTTATGACCTTTTTTTTTTCTTTGAATTTTTACCTTAGACCGTTAAAATTTCAGCTCTAATTCTTCCTAATTGCAGCAATAAATACTTTAAGAAAAACAATGTTAGCAACTGCAGGAAAGATGAGATAAACATCAGTGAGATCTGAAACCTAGCCACTGAAACCCCAGGCCTGAAATGGCATTTGATGAAACGTATCCCAATCTTGATATCTGCCCATATCTCTGAGCACTCAACAAACAGCGATGAAATATAGTATGATATATGAGTTACGGATTCCTGCTTTTACTTGTCTCAGGCAGAACCACTTTGAGGATGTTGGAGCAACATGCTAGAACTCGAGCTCAAGTTCAAATCTGCTGCGATGACACAAAGAATTTGTTCTCCACACTCATAAATTAGCGCAGAGCAATCTTGGATTCTTTGTCTTCTGTTGAGTTGAGGTTTGTCAGGGCCTTCTAAAATTTCACTGCTGAGAACTGACACAATAAAAAAACAACGTCAATCTTATCTTAACTTTTTCCTTTCCAGAAAGCCTCAAACAGCAGGTATTGAATGTCCAATAGTGATAGGGGAAATGAGGAGAGGAAGAAAGATATGGATCTTGAAAGCTGACAGAAGTGTTTTACAAATTTCATATATTTGAATTATATGCACATCAAATTATTTTTTTTTTTGTGGTGTATTTAATACATTTTATATTTCTTTTTGAACTTGTTAGGCATCGTTCCATCCATCTACTACCGCTTACTCCATCTTCAGGGTCGCGGGGGATCCTGGAGCCTATCCCAGGGAACATCAGGCACAAGGCGGGGTACACCCTGGACAGGGTGCCAGTCCATCGTAGGGCACAATCACATACACACTCACACACCCATTCATACACTATGGACACTTTAGACACGGCAATCAGCCTACCATGCATGCTTTGGACTGGGGGAGGAAACCGGAGTACCCAGAGGAAACTCCCGCAACACCGGGAGAACATGCAAACTCCACACACACATGGCCCGGACCCTGGAGGTGTGAGGCGAACGTGCTAACCACTAAGCCACCGTTCTTAGTGAACCGATTAAAAAAAAAAAAAAAAAAAAGAAACAACTAAATGCAAAAATTAAAATCTAAAAATTATATATTTAATGCCAAATCTAATGCCTAGCAAGTTCAAAACAAAAGAAAAAAAGACATGTATTAATGTTGTAATCAATTGCACTCGGAAAGATTAAAAGCTGATTTTCCGAAGGTCTGATCTAATATGGATGTCCAGATGAAGGTCATATTTGTATTCATACAACAAATTCACTATAAATTCACTTATATTAATACTATTTCCTGCATATATCCCTTATATCCCATATATCTTCTGCACAGTGCATTACCCCTTGCATACCTGTAAATTGCATTTATACCATGTTTGTTCTGCCTTAAGCTTTATTGTATCTTCTATACATTTCATTTATTTATTTATTTATTTATTTATTTATTTATTTATTTATTTATGTGTCTTGCTGTCTTATGTACTGGACGCTTCACATACCAAGTCAAATGCCTTGTTTGTGAGCGCACTTGGGAATAAAGCTGCTTGTTATTGTGTTCTGTAAATTTTCTAAACATATAAAGATCTACATGAATTATTTCTGCATAGTAAGCAAAGAGATCTAACTAATAATGTAGGTCAACTGCCTTGTTCATCTTTGCTCGTAAAAATTACGTCACAATGGTCTTAACACTTCCAAAGCTGTTGAAACACTTTCACAACATGAATCTTCGCACCAAGTAAAATCAAGTTGTATTACATAGAAAATGATGCAAAGAGAAATGTGTTTATGACCAAGATCATCCACCTTGCCAGAGTTTCCGACTGGGAATTTGGAGTCGAATGACTGGTCCATTGCACGTTTGTGTCAGAGGTGGAGTTTTTCCAATTACTATGGATTGCATAAATACTTTTCCAAGTTTCATAGACATAGAGGTAGGTAGTGAGAACAAGCTTTTGCCTGTTGAGCAGGTAGGGGTTTGACTGGATGGCTTAGTTTCCCCAAGTTTCTCTCTCTCTCTCTCTCTCTCTGTGTGTGTGTGTGTGTGTGTGTGTGTGTGTGTGTGTGTGTGTGTGTGTGTGTGTGTGTGTGTGTGTGTGTGTGTTCAGGATTGTTCAGTATCTGAGGTTACGGCAGCAGGATCAAGTCCAAAACTTTAGGTTGTAGGAGCCTACATCACGAGAGCCCTTTGAACCTCTTGCTGCAAAATCCAGAAACAACTTGAAGTTTGGACCAGACTAAAGGATTAAAAAGACGGAGACCCACATAAGTGAGAAGTCACTATTGTTCACATCCCTTGGGAACCCACACACTCCAGGACGCGCACCCCCTTGTGGTCACCGGTCACTCCACTCTCCATCTAATCATTTCATATGGTTTACAGAGGCTTCTTCTTTTTTTTTTTTTTATACATCATGCTTGGCCCCACTGCCAAATGTCTGCTTCTGGATCTTCGTTTAGCCCAAACACCCATAAATCATAAAGCTATCAGTGTAAAGCGATGGCACAGAGCCCGAGACATGCAGACTGTGAGGGCATCTGGAAGGCCAGGCTCAGGCTGTTTCTCATCACAGACAGCTGGCTGGCTCACCAGCAGCCGAATACAACTTGGGTTAAGGCTTAAAAGGATAAAAAGTTCAATCAGTGCTGAATGCTAATGTGGCTAACAATGATTAGTTTAAATAACAGTGAGCATGCGATGATGTGCAAATGGACCAAATGCAAATTATACAAATAGCTGTTCACCTAAGATATAATTTGCCAGATGTACTAAGATATGCTCAATTGTACTACTTTGATGCTCAAGACCAGGTATTAAACCATAACCAACTTATTTGATCCTTTACTCATTTATTTTTTTGTTTTTGTTTTTTCATAAACCAAACCTGTTGAAAGTGTCTTCTGTGCTGTTTATCCTATACAGGGTGGTGGGGGAGCTTGGTGCCTATCCCAGGGAGTTCAGGGGACACCCTGTATGGGGTGCTAACCCACTTCAGGACACAATCTCCCACACACGACAATTTGGAAATGCCTACAGCACACTGAGGGAGGAAACAGGAGTACTTGGAGGAAACCCCTGAAACAAGGGGAGAACTTATAAGCTCCGTACCCACAGGGTGGAGGTGGGAATCATACCCCCAACCTTGGAGGTGCGAGGCAAATGTTCTAACCACTAAGCCAGAGTGCCTCCCCTTATTATTGTTTATCTCCATTTCACTCAATGAAAGTGTTCCAGTGTTTAATGAGCGGATTCCTCTAAATTTTTTTGAATTGAACCGATTTGAAGTTATTTAGCACTTTTTAAGGTTTTCATTTGACTCACCCTCATACAAAAAAATGCAAAAAGACTTTTTTTCACACCCAATTTTCAGACATAAGAGTTTATTCAATTTTTTTTTAATTTTTTTTTTTTAACCATAGCAATTTTGTTCTCAAATATGATTGGTCAGAAGTCATTAATTCACTTTCTCTAATAGCTACTCGACAGTATTTCCAGCTGTACTGACAATTACAAGTCAACTGACCAGTTATATTAATTAACCTTATTTAATATGCTATAATTTCTAACTTATGGTGTTTTATGCTAGATGTTGCACAGGTAAACAGAATAAATACAAATGAACAAGCAAAAAAATATTATTTAAATAAATAAATAAATAAATAAATAAATAAATAAATAAATAAATAAATGTCTCCTTGGGAAATAAGCTTTCCAATGAGATAAGATCCAATATTTATAGAATAAGATTTTATACCAATAACGCAATTACTGATGCATTTTTACATTTTGCGGAAGTATGAAAGTTATAGAATTTCCAAAAAGCTGAAAATCACTACAATCTTTGACTGTGGTTTATTGACTTAAAAACATAAAATTAAAATCATTAAATTTAAAATGTCTTCTCTAATGTAGGCAAAAAAAAAAGAAAGAAAAAAAAAAACTCAAGGAACTTTAATTGTCACTTTTGATATCCTTGCCCCCCCCCAACATTCAGACTCTTGATTAAGTCAAAAACAATTTCCAGTCCTCTTTGATTAACGAGACGCATTTTTTCGTGCGTCTTTTCTCTTTATGTGGCTGCATTTTTTTCTCGGAACGTAACTCAGGTGTTTTTACTCCAGGGCATGTCGGTTTCAAGCTGAGCCTGGGAACGAAAAAAAAAAACAAAAAAAAACCCACAAGTCTGTCTGTCTAGCTCTTGATGGTGTTTGATTCATATACAGCTGAGGTTGAGTAGACCTCTGATCTGTGTGTATAGCATAAGACTAGTATGGACTTACTTTGTGCGTGAGTTGTCTGTCTTTCTTTCTCTTTTCCTTTCTGTGTGATCATTCCTATTAATACACCATGGACTCGTACTAAAACATCAGTATTCCACTCTGTTCTCTCTCACACACTTCTTCCCTTTCCCTCGTGTGTTTATTTTCATACTATGGGGTATGATAGCTGCTTAATAATTGATTTTTTTGAGTGTATAGCCATGCACTGAGAAATTCTGATTCATCCTCAGAGTAACTCGCTGCCTGCTTCTTGCATCATTTAGGCCTGACAATTAACTGTGGCTCTCGAACATCCTTTGGAGTTTTGGCCTTCTCAATCTTGTTTGGTGAAAAGTTTGCAGTGGACAAGCAGTGAGCGGATGCCAAGCTTTTCTTCTCACTTTCTGACAACACGCCGCAACCAAAAAGAAATACGACCACAGCAGCTTTTGATCTGCCCTCCAGGCCAAACAGAAAGCAAGTAGCATTGGATATTTGGCTGTGTGCGTGCACATTTGTGCACCAGTCATTGAAAAGTCGAAATATAATTGTATAGCTGGATAGTTTTCTCAACAAGGCTGGTTTTGGCTGTGGTCAGAGCAGCTCTGTGTCTAACGCACACGTTTTCCTAATCCTGAAGATATAACATTAAGCTTTGCTAACACCCTTCATTGCACATGCAGGTGCACACACACACACACACACGTGTCAATCCGGCTTTTCTGTCTTCCTGACATTTTTAGCACCAATGTTTGGACTTTACTTTCTAACCAACCTTAGAACTAGACCTCATGAAAGTTCCTGAAGTTAGCATGTTGTACAGGGTATTTTTTTTTTTTTTTTTTTTAAACCTTGTTTTATGACTCTGCACAAGTGGTTATGTTCTAAATATTGTTTTGCATCGCGTATTTTGTTTTTGTGTATACGGGTCAAAAACATGTGTGCTTTGCAATAGAAGGCTGTTAATTTTGAAGGAAATATTAAGTGCATAAATATAACAAAACCTTAACTTTTAGAAAATCATTTACTTTTACTGTTTTATAAAGGGGTTTACAGGAAAAAAAAAAAACACATATGAAGTGATAGTTCTAAAGAATAACGGTCAATTATTATTGGTATATTAAGATATAAAAAACAATAAAACTACAAGTTACTCTCTGAGGGTTGTTGTTGTTGTTGTTAAGTAATACATTCCAAAAGTGCTACTTGTAATAACACAGTAATTGTCCTTATTATAATTAATCGTTGATTTTGTAGCTGTTCATTTTTTTTTTCAATTTCAAATGAATAAATTTAATTAACAAAAACAACAAAAAACATTTTCCAATTTTATTTCAAATGAATAAATGAATTTTCTGTCTTTATTTTAATAAATGAATATACATATTTTTCATATTTAATTCAGATTAATGGCTTCATTCATTGACTGTGTTGTTTGGAAACCACGTTTTGGCCTGTATTATGTATTTTATGCTTATACTCCATTCAGTCCTGTTTGGCTCATTACCTCTCGATCCAGCATAACCACTGATCGTCTCCTTAAAAGTGTCATGCCTCTGCTTCATTTTGTCAGTGGCATGCTAAATGTAGCTTTTTGGCCAACCACAAATACAGGGCTGGGTTACGTGCAAGCAACTGAAAGCCACAGGGAGAAGACGCTGCCTTAGACCAACTGCCAGAGTCCTTGGTGGAAATAGCAGCTCAGCGGAAAGGAATATCTGTGGCTGAATGGAGCTGTAGGCCACACCATAACCCGGGATCCCTAACCAAACAAGCAGAAAATAGCTGCTCTTGGACCACACTGGCAATGTGCTTAGTCACCCTCCCTTTCCTGCAATAAAGATGGACGCTGATCTGGAATCAGCTTTGTTTTTGCTTAAATTATGAATTATGCACAGTCCTTAGTGCGGTAGTGGAATTATGAAGGATATCCCAAACTGCTGCGAATGACAAAATCTAAATTTAGAGAGATCTAATGTTCCAGTCTCACTGTGGGAAAAATAACGAGTCACAATTTCAGATAATTACATGAATCATTGGCTTAGTCATACCGTACAGGCAGCTTTCAAAGGTTTAATGTGTTTGATCTGTTTCCAGAAACAGTAGTGATCCTAATCTGATCCATAAAGCAGGTGTGAAATTCAAATGACTACTTGTATCTGCCAAAGGCGTGGCATGATAGCTGGATCAGGAATGTGTGTGTTGCTAAATCAGATATAATGCATGTCTTGTGCAAGGCAGCTCTCATGTGCCAACACCTAATTCAGCTTGTGAATGGCTTAATAATGCTGAATCATATATGGAATTACTAAATTACATGGAATTTAGCAATTATTAAATAAATATATATATATATATATATATATATATATATATATATATATATATATATATATATATATATATATATATATATATATATATATATATATATATATATATGTACTAAACATCACTGTTTGGAAATTAATATAGTTGACAGATTCTGAATTGGTTTGATAGTACCTTTATAAAATTATGCTTGGTTTAATGTTCTGAAAATGTTATGTTTACTTCAGAATATCCCTATTATATTCCAAGTTAAATAAGCTTAACATTAGAGGAATAAATAAATAACATTTAGAGGAGTTTTTGGTTAGGAAGGTTTCAGTGTTGTGGAAGAACATTCTCTGGAAACTTGGAATTTTCCCAAGAATCAAAAGTCATAATGTTAATGAAGTGTGCTCTAAATTTGTTATCTAGGATGTTCTATCACAGTGTCAAGTAAAAATGAAGCTACAAGCCATACTTGAATAAAGTATTTGACTGCAGTTAGGTGTAGTTGCAGAATTGAGAAGAGAATTTAGCTAATAATCAAAATATAATCAAAGGTTAAGGCTCTGGGATACTGAGCCAAAGATCAGGAGTTCAAACCCCAGCACTGCCAAGTTTCCACTTTTGGGCCCTTGAGCAACACCCTTAACCCTATCTGCTTGAGGGGTGCTGAATCATGGCTGACCCTGCACTCTGACCCCAAATTCCTAACAAGCTGGGTTTTGAGGGGAAAAAAAAAATTCAATATATATGTGACAAAGGCTTCTTTTAAAATCTTCAGAACAGGTCAAACACCTAAATACAGTTATTATTATGGACTGAGTTAATACACTACTGTAATCTGTTGAACTCAAATGGCCAAAAGCTACTTTCTAAAAATCACACACACACACACACCTTACCTACCTACATTATACATTCTTTTATCTACTAATACACGCACACAAGATGGCTGACACATTACTCCTTTGTTTGCTTGTGTCGCTTGTACACATCCTCTGAAATGAAGTGTTCTTCTGGTCCAACACCACTGTAAATAGTGCGGGCAGTACACCATCATATGACAGAGTCGACTGTTGACTAAACAAACTAGCCTTGTTTCTCAAATTGCCTACATGCTCACTCTTCTATACCCTTATTGACTATTAACACTAACTGGATTCCCTATTACAGTTAGTGTTTGAATTTGAAAATCCTCCCACTTAGCCTTCAAACCTACTGAAAAGTCTGTAATGTGTACCAGTCTTTTCTAGATTAGTAAATACTTTTTGAGGTCTGAGTTTTCTTTTTGAGACGCAGCTCCTGGCGACACACGTGACGACAGAGGAATGTTTCAAAGAGAGCTTCTCAGTGTGCTTAACATAGTCTGAAATAATTCTTAGTTTTTTCTAATCAATGTTAAACGGCAGTATTTTTGTGAGGACTCGGTGCCTGTCAGGACATTTGATATTCTGTCAGATATTTTAATCGTTGTGTGGATATTTGATCCCCCACCAAGATATAAAAACGTGTGCACGTGCATGCATGTGTGCACACAAACATTTGAAGGTCCTTTCATGGACATTGACAGTGATTACTTTAAGTAATTACACCTAAATCAACCCCATCCTTAACCTCTGTAACCAGAAACCTTATAGTTTTTCAAATAAAAGTTGTGAAAACATAAATTTTTTGAGGATTGGGTGACTATGAGGGCATTTTACACACTCCTAAGTGTTAAAAGGACCTTTGGTCCCGAGAAAGGTTTAAACACACACGTGCACTCCTCCAGTGATATGGGGTCTTTCAAGTTGAATTTTGATTCATTATGAGTGCCAAGATTTGTGTGTGTGTGTGTGTGTGTGTGTGTGTGTGTGTGTGTGTGTGTGTGTTTCTCTAATAACTCATAACTTCCAGCTCTAACCTGTGACCTTAAATATTTCAAAGAACCTGTTTACAGTTTCAAATCAAGCAAAGACTAAGGCAGATGGCTGGGGGGATATATATATATATATATATATATATATATATATATATATATATATATATATATATATATATATATATATATGTATATATATGTGTGTGTGTGTGTGTGTGTGTGTGTGTGTATGTATGTATAATACACACACGCACACAGCATGCAGAGCTCAACTGCTCTGCTCATACTAAATTAAAGCACCTGGTAGCCAGCAGTCGTTATCTTTCCTTTCCGTGTGTGAGAGCTGACAAAACTGCACACTTTATGAAAACACCCAGGGTGTTAGCGCCCTGAAAGGCTTCTTTGTTTTTGCATTCCTGTGTTGTGTGTGTGAACACCTCTTCGGTTTCCTGACCTCATAATTGCTGAAGGAACTCTGGGTTTTGCTGTTTTTATCCCCCCTCCCATACCCCTCCTCTAGAGCAGCCTACTGAGCTTAGCCTGTCTGTCTCAGCTTAGCCTCAGATGTTAACTTCACCCAAGACACACTTGCACAAATGTTGTGAAGGTGATTTGCTCAAGTTTTTACCACTGTGAGCGAAAGAAAACAAACCAGCATGAATAAAGCTGGGAGCAGGTTTTGTTTTGTTTTCTAACCATTTGGAAAAAGGAGAAAAAAAGGGAGGGGGGCACGTATGCTTGGATAAGTTCACATGAACTGAAATGAAAGATAATGACCAGCCTCCAGGTGCATTAATTAGTGTTTTAGGAGTGTGTGGTGTTAAATGAGGAATCATTAGCTAGCTTATTGTGCTAGTTTAAAGTATATTAGGTTAGCTGTGTTTAAAGGGATACTCTTTTAAAGGTAAAAAAAAGAAGGAAAAAAAAAACCCACTGTTGATGCATCTGTTGTAAACATGTCAAGTCACTTATGAGATTTTCTAATTTGATTATTAGGAAAACTCAAACTCTGACACCCTGATAATTATGATCCTTGAATTTAAGTTAATATTTTAAGGACTACAATCACTTTTAGAATGGATGTTTTGGATCAGTGTAATTAAGGGACGGGTCTTAACAAAAACTAGCTGTATTTGTTAGTCTACTGTATATATCAGTGGCTAGGAGTCAGGGCTGGTTCATTAGGGTACAGATTCCCAGTTAGCTGCCTGGTTGCATGTGTGATGGTTATCATAGTGCCAGGGCAGTGATGGATAAAACCACAGAAACTATAAAGAATTCTGAATTGACACAGTGCTGTGATGCTAAGCACTACATGCCAAAATATAATGTATTAATTTCTAGTTTTATATAATGGTGTATGTTTAAGCAGTGCATTCATTTCTTATCAAAACTGCAATGTGCTGATTGGAGAATTCATTCACATGATGCACAACATATAATATGCAATGGCAGATTTTGCTTGTTGTCAGGTTGTTGCTAATAAATGTTACTTCCCCTGATTGACAAGACGGTTGTGTTTACAGGCATTAGGACTGATAATTGGTTAGAGGAGCACCCATTTCATCTCCACTAATTAGCTACCATGTAATTGACTTGCTAACTAAGAAATTACAGGATTAGCTTATTAGTTACTCAACATGCCTAATTTATATGGCTTTAACAAACCTATGCTCATGTAAAACAGTGACATAGTAGCTAGTACACTTGACTTGTACTTCCATGGTTGGCGGTTCAAATCCGACCTCTGCCCTGTGTGCATGGAGCCTGCATGCTCTTCTCTTGTTTTGGGGGCTTCCTCTGAGTACCCTGGTCTCCTCCAGCAGTCCAAAGGCATGCATTGTAGGCTGATTGGCATTTCCAAATTGTCCATAATGACTGTGAATGTGTGTAGGATTTGAGCCCTGCGATGGGTTGGCACCCCATCCAGGATGTCCCGCAAGTTCCCTAGGATCTCATGCGACCCTGTGTATAATAAGTGGTATGGAAAATGGATGGATTATAGATAAGTATGACCAGGTTATCCCACCAACCACCTCTTTGTGGGGTAACCTTAAATTGAATCTACTGTATAGTGAACTATGTGGGTTCTACAATGCACTGTGTTTACATCCTATGTAGTAGGCATATATAGTGAATGAGAAGCCTTTAAGGTTTTGGCTTAACTGTGTATTCAAGGGACATAAACAACTAAACAAACAAATCAGGCTAAATCGTGTGTCCCGCGAAATATAAGATTTGAATAATTACCAACAACAATAAATACTGCTGCAGGTTTAAAAGAAATTAATCTGAAACATGAGAGTTTATGCTAAAATGATGGTACATCATCCTCGACGTTCTTTGTTTGAGAATTCTCACGATGGTTTACGCATGTATTGTGAACGTATAGTGTAGCTCTACTGCAACTGTTTATTGTGTGTGTTACAGTCTAAAATTGTTCTGATTATTTATATTAAAATGCATTTTAATTATAAATTATTTTGAATCATTTAAATCCTAATGAAAGCTCTGAAGGAATTTGATGGACTTGTTATACATGCAAAAAAAAACCACATCAGGTCCAAAGGCTATTGTTTACAAAAGAGCTTTTGGATAACTGAACGTATTACATGCAGAGACACACTCACACTTCCTCACCATGCTCTGTGTGGCCTTGCTTCTCCTCTGTCCTAATTTCTTTGTGTGTGTGCATGGACAGGCTTATGCTCCCTCTCTGTGTGTTTGCATTGGCCATTACAATACCCGCTTTCCTAAGTCCCCGAGCAGCCACACTCCACCGCAGCTTTACTTTAATTTGATCAGTGAGGTGCTGCTTTCATCACAACGGAGGTCTAACGCCCCTAACCGCATTATCCTGACCCCATCCCCAACTCTTTCTTTCTTATATACACACACACACACACACACACACACAAACAATTCCCATATCCCATTCCTATGCCCTTGTCAACCTCTTACTCAAACTGCTTCGGGGAGCCACTGGCGCTGGAGCGTGACAATGGCAAAGGCTTCTGGGAAACAAATACCTCAGTGACCGGAGAGCTTGTGTTTTACAAGCCAGTGCACCTGCCATGAAATCACCACTTTTATGTGATCAAGACATATTCATATTCATTCTTCACCTTCACAGCATATCTTAAACCAAAAAGCATGGTAGAATATGTCATATTATATGAGGAGCCTTATCATCTTCACCATGTTTGTCCTTGAGATGTTATTTATTTATTTATTTATTTATTTATTTATTTATTTATTTATATTTTTTTCATCATCACAATTTTCCTGAAGCTTTATCAACAATGCACATTACCCTAACACTTTAACACTACAAAAGTTCAATTCCTTTTCAGCGTTGATTACATGTAATGATAAAAAATAAAACAGTTCTCTTTGCCTTGCATTTCATAACATTTTAAAATGAACGTTAAATTGGTAAAAAGTTTGACATTATTAAATCAATGAAATAATGCTGTACATGCTGTTTTTGGAAACTTCAGGGCTGCTTTATGTCAGGCCAAAATGTTTTTTACAATTTTTTTTTTTTTTTTTTTTTTTTTTTAAGCCATTTTATCAAAAATATCGTGTTTCCTGTTATAGGATTTTGATAATTTCCAAACAAGTATAATATTAAACCGATTTTTTTAAAAAGTATTTTTACTATTTCAAGTTTTCAGTTTTATTGGCAGATAATTAAAAACAAAACAACAACTAGAAATACATTTAATCTTATCTTATAATCTTAAATGTTAACACAATGAGGTATTAAATAAACAGATGTTTCTGAACGGAGAGAGTGATATAGCAGTATCTGAACATTCCTACATAATAGCTAGTTAAATTCGTGAGGTTCTTCTAGAAATACTGTAATACTTACACAATACCGTAATTACTGTAATCACATGTGTAACTCCATTGGTCCTTTTTTAATAATTAATTTTTTTGAATGATTTTCCAAACAAACGCCAATCGCTGTACCAAAGTCAATAAAAAAAACCTCACTCCCCATCAATGTTTGAGATCAACCCCCCAAATTTTGAATCTTTTGAATTGCAAATTGCAAAAAAAAAATAAATAAAAGAAAATGCTCTTTTGAAGAGACCAGATCAGTATAGCTTATGCTATGTTCCGGTAACACACACACACACACACACACACACACACACCACCTGCACGTACCACATTTTCATAACATAATTACATAATGTCAGCTTCACAGGCTTATTTTTTAAATGACTGCCATCTTCAGTGTCATTGGCAGCAGATTACCATGTTCTCTCTGTGTGTGTGTGTGTGTGTGTGTGTGTGTGTTCTCATAGGGTTACAATGGGTCTAGTTTCTCCCCATCGAGGGCCTAATCCAGCCAGTGACTACTGGGGTGTGTGTGTGTGTGTGTGTGTGTGTGTGTGTGTGTGTGTGTTACCTTTGATGGGTGAGATTAAAGAAAAATCCCTTGGTGCATTTCAAACACAGTCGAACAATGATAGCAGTCGTGGCCCAGCTAATGAGCGGAGAGCTTGCAATTGAGACAGGCACACATACACACGCACACGCACAGACCACAACCATATTTCAGACCGTCTTTCTCGTAATCACTCTTCTTTTATTTGTGTTCTTCCTGAGACCGAGTGGTGTCATCACAGACAAAGAGGCAAGCTTGACATTATTAGTTTGATGGAGTGTGAATGTCTTGTGCAGCATGTTAATTAAGATCTTTACATCTGTGTGTGTGTGTGTGTGTGTGTGTTCAGGAGGGTATGATATTACAGGGCTTGTTGACTCTGCAGATTTGGAGGGTGCTCTCTGCTTTGTGTGCTGATAACTTAATTAAATATGCAAATCTGCTTTCTTTACATCTCACGCTTGACGTACCTTAAAGTCAGCTCTTCTCAAACACCCAACTCGCACGTGCACATGCATGCACATACACACTTGATTTTCCAAATGCTGTATTAAGAGTTTTGTGTGCGTAAGGTATATCATACAGTAGGAGACAAGCTGAAACTAATACACGCATAAATGACATGCAAACAAATGACAATATTTTTCCATGTTTGTTGTAGTTTGTTGGGATATGCTAAAAGTAGCACCTAAGTGGCCAATGGGTGTTGATCTCAATATAATTTTCTACTAAGAGTGATTCACATTGCATTTTAGGACTAAAAACAACTCCTAATTCTATTAAACGTTAATCATACCTCTGTCACTAAGACCTAATTACAAAATCCTAACCATCTGACTACAGTATTTAACTATGCCATCGAGTTAATGTATTCAATATTTGTAAAAGCTAATAGATTTGGAAAATGATAGCATGTTGATTGTATGTGCAGTCAATTTTCCTAGTGAGTAATGAAGTACCACTGGAGCTCAAAATTGACACATTTGATTGGCTTAAGAAATTTACATGGTACAGTAAATATAATATTTCACTTAAAATAAAATGGACGGCAAGTGTTGCTGATTTAATTCTAGACAAATATTTGTCAAATATATTTTCATGGTGGAAGATAAAATTGACAAACCTGGTTAAAGCAGGTTAAAATCTGCCATGTATGGACAGAGTGTAAGTTGTTAAACTAAATAAATGAAAATTGAATTACAAATACATACACATGTTTAGGATATGCTGGCAATTTGCTTAATTTATACACCGAATGTGAGCATTTTGGAGTTTTCTTTTCATATATGAATCACTGCAATGCTTTCAGTTTCACTTCTTTTTTTTTATGAATTATTTTTACGTTTACAATGCAGGCAGCTACTGTATCGGTCACTTGGATTTTTCTGGCAAAGTGGGTATGGTCAAGCTTCAGCTGTGAATGGGACTCAGCAGAGAATGAGCGGTTAATGAGTGAGTGTACACATGTACACCTGTGTACAGTAAATAATGACTGTTGTTGCAGTGAATATTTTTGTGCCCCCTGAGAGAAAGTCAATGCCAGGAGAGCTGACAGTGTCTGTTTACATCTACATATTTTTATCCGAATTTTGGGAAAAGCGCTGGATGGAAACACCAGATGTAAATAAATTCTCCAAAATGTGTGTAAAAAAGCATGTGCTCAATTGAGGCAGTTAATTTTTTTTTCATTCGATAAGAAGACATGCGCATATACTACGATGGAAACACATTTAGCGAATAAATTCCTCGAAGTGCATCAAAAGTCATGTGACTCAACAAATCATGCGATTGGATAATTGCCTCAAAACTATTGATACTTTGCACCAGTTTTCCCGGAAGTGACGATTTTGTTCTCTTGAACACATGGGATGGAAACGGTGCTTTATTCCCAAATGTTTTTAGGCAACATAACAGTTTTTCTCATAAGTTAGATTCAAATTAGATGGAAACATAGCTAGTGACTTTCAACATACACAGGTCAGTAACAACGGAAACACTGTGTAGGCTTGTTTTATTGTTTTATGTTTCTTTTTTGTGTTTTTGTTTTTTTTTTAAAAAAGAAAAATACACTTTAAAAAATGCATGGCTCTCTCTCAAGTCTGCCACCTGTGTCTTTCCCCTCACTGCCTACCAGGATTTTACAGAATTCCTTAGCAACCATTCCTTTGGTAAAATAACCCCTTATCTAGGATGTTTTAGTGCACACACTGGTGTTAAGATAAGATCCCTTGATCTCATGAAAACAATTTACCAATTTGAATGAAGAGTGATTTTTCTCCCTAATTTGGTCTTGGCCAATTACCACCCATCAGTCAGCTCTCCCCTATCATTCATAAACTACCAACTGATGAAGGTGAAGGGTAACCCAGGCTTCCTCTGAGAAGCCAGCCACCCTCATATTTTTTTTAACTGCTCATGCTGCATCACGGGGTGGCGTAACACCCTCTGACAAAACGTTATTTACCCTCTTCTGCATACATGAGCTTGCAGATGCCGACAGTTACCTAGTGTTGCTCTGATTGACAGGGGAATGAACGTATGCCACCCCTCTCACCCAGATTGCACAGCCAATTCTGGTCTCCTGGCCACGGATGGCTGGAGCACCACTGGGATCCAAACTTTTGATCTCTGTACAATAGGGTGAATGCCTTTCTGTTTCTCACTTGGTGGAGTTGAATTCAAATCAAATTGCATTTGAATAAAGCTAACCTTGCCCCTAATGCTAACTTTTTAACCCTTTTGAACTTGCTGCTCATCATTCACGAATTCATCTTGCAAGATATTACCGTATTTGATCATTTATTATTGTGATTCTACAGCGAAACCATTCTTACAACGTTCTAAAGAGAGTAAAGAATTTTTGATGGTATGATGGATCCTGAGATATAAACGCATTAACCGTTGTAGATGTTCCTACAAATTGAGTGGAAATAGTTACTGAGACCATGGTCATTTCTAGACCTCGATAATGCAGTCTAAAATATCAAAGTTGTTGATTTTCCATACCAGTGATGCTCGTCAATACTGTGGTACTTGTGATGAATCTTCCATTGCATCCATATGAATATGGGTGATATAGTTCAATTTTGCTCACTTTTATATGAATGAAGTAGTAGGAAAAGCAGTTAATGTTCATCCCAGCCATCACCATTTATGCGAAATGAGTGAATATCTGTCCTGCTGTCATATCTCCAAAGCCCTTACAGCAGTAGTGATGGTTTAGTAGTAAAGGAGGACATGGACAGCGTCTGATAAAGCTGTCCTCAGGATTTGATATCTGGTAATCCGTTGTTGAATAAGCACTGAAGGATGGCTTAGGGCTAGATCAGGGTGGTGTCACTTATGTAGACCCCTCAAGTGCTCTTTTTCTTGCTCTCATCCCCTCTTTGGGATGTTCCCGGGGTCCGGGAGCAGATTTCAGCCGCCTGGTTTGTCATCTCTCACAATAGGGAATGCTAAGCACTGGCACAAAGGGGCCACTTCTTCGCCATCTGATTTCATTCAACTCAATAAGATGAAGGAGGATAAGAGCAAGGATAAGACTGTTTGAGCAGGCGGTGAGTGTGTGAGCTCCGTCAAACATGTGTGATGTGTGTAACTGTAAGTTTAGACTTGTTAATTTGACAGTGTGTGTGTATGGATCTGTCTGTATGGTGTACTGTGATAAAAATGGTTTCAGGTGTGTGTGTGTGTGTGTGTGTGTGTGTGTGTTTGTGCATGGGGGGTGTGTGTTTTGGGTGAGGCTGTAATCCTTCTTCTTCTCCCCTTTGAAGCAGAGCAGATGTGGATTTGCATATGTGGGGGTCCCAGGCTCTGTCGGAGATTAGGCACTGGTTTTGTGAGATCGGCCTGGAAGGTGCATATTTAATAACTGCCTGAAGCAACGGAGAGCAGAGGGACAAAAGGCGAGGAGGAGGTGTGCAACCTCCACACTCCCGAACAGGGCCGAGAACAGATTGCGCTGGCCTTTGAGTGGTGTTCCGACAAGGGTTTAAGGGTTTACATACAACCCTGTGAGAGAGATGGAGAGAGAGAGAGTTAATAAAGGGATTTATCACTTGTTCCTCTCATCTGGACGTTTGTTTGCTGTCTTGTCCTTGTATGCCATTCATTGTATTTTTATTTATTTTTTTCTCCCCCTACCTTATTATTTTTGTCTCTTGCTCTTTTTTTTTTTTTTTTTTTGGATATGGTGTAGGGAGGTGACAACATCTCGCATGTATCATGGGAAATCTGGAACCAGTAACAACATAAATATCAAAAGTTCAATTCAGACAGACAAATTTAGTCTTTCAAATTAGTAATAATTCAAGCAAAATTAAGTTGAAGGGTTTAGGAGTTTAGAAATGGTTCTGCACATCATAAGACATGCTGTATGCATTTACTCTTGGCCTTTGTTTGTGGAGATTTGCTAGATTTAATTCAGATTATTTGCTATAAACAAGACCTCTTTGACCAAGGAGTATTTTATGAACTAGCAACATAAACATGAACAACATAACCTTGATAACCTTGACAACTGTCCTATCCACAACTCCTCCTCTGAGCATGATGTGGCGTGATTCATTTCCCCATTGGTCTCTATTAGCAGTAGCTTATCAGTAGCTGCAATTCCAATTTTGGCCACTGGGTGCAATATTAACTATAAATGCTAAATGAGGCAGTGATCACACATCCGGATAAGTGGATCTATTTTCTGGGACTTTTTAAATCGTTGGTCACTCAAGAGGTGATTAGTATTTTTAAGGCAATTTAAAATGTATGGAGTTGTGAATGAGGACTTTATGAAGATTAGATTTTTTTTAAATGGTTTTGGTGCCACCTGTTCATATTGACCAGCTGACACTGTTTAGATAGGGGGGAAAATGGCTTAGGACAATGTTCACATATTTCCATTATAGCAGTGCTCTCATTATATATTTTAATGTAAATAAAATAAATCTATATACACAATAAACAAGCATAGCCTTGGAGAGAGAGAGCACATTTTAATATTATTTTTATTGCTTTTTTGAGCCTTTTATTGCTATATTCTGTATTTATCTATCAGCATTCATCCTTATGTTTTAAGGACTGCTGGATTTCTCGTTCTTTCTCCAGTGGTTCTCTCTACCCCTCTCTCTAATGCTCACTACCTTTTTCTCACTGGAATATTGAGTTCATACTCTGTTTCAGGTTTGAATGAGCATGTCAGCTCACATCATTTTGATCCATTCCATCTGTGAGGAAGAAGAAACGGAGAAAGAATGAGAACGAGAGGAATGTGAGAATGTACCATCCCTGAGGTATCACTGCTTCTCTTAAACACAGCACTATTCAAACAAATGTTTAAATGTGTTTCGATTTCCACCAGTCGTGCAGGACTCAACACACCAGTTGCTTATGTTTTAAAACATTTGTTTTTGTAATATAAATCTTCCCATATTTTAATCAGTAGTGAAGAACAATTACCTTTTCAGATGAGAAAATAACCTTCAAAATATCTATGTCCCATTCATAGACATTCAAACACGTCACTAATTTGTCAAACACCTTCTTACGAAAAAAAAAAATAAACAAAAAGCAAGTATGCGGCTAAAGAGTATTTTTGGTTTTGTAGCCTGGATATAAAATTTCACCACAAATAAAACCAATTATATGACACTTTTGACTTATAGTGTGGTCAGAACTGCATCATGGTTTGACCATGATTACGTAATTAAAAATAGAAAGATATAAAGAAACCAATTTGGTGGAGAAAAAAAATAAATAGAGGAATATTTCAATAAATGGAGACCATCAGTAAAATATTAGAAGCCCTTAAGACCATAATTAGGGATTAGCAAAAGCCACCGGACTTTCCAGAAATTATTTTTATTCTATTTTTCCAACATGAAGGACGAATCCACAAGCCTGTGGCACAAATGGCATTTGAAGTAATAAATAAAATAAAAATACACCAACCATAAATCCACATGTGCTTTTCCAAAACTCTTTCCTTGGAGCAAAATATCCAATTGGCTTTATTATCAAATTATCAAACAGAACCACATGTTAACGTCTCACTTCCTAATGAGTAAGTACATAGAGTAAATTGGGCCTAAGGGCTTTCTTGTTTTGCTAACTCTTCGTATTGAAGTAAAAAGGACAACACATGTATAGGAATGTTAGGTGAAATGCAACCATGTTTGCCTTTACGCCTCATGAAAACTTTTTCACAAAGTTGGATGTGCACAATTGTCTAGAATGTCTGTGTATGCTGTAGCATTACAATTTCTCTTCAGTGGAACTCGGAGGCCCAAGCATGTTCTAGCACGACAATGCCCCTGTGCACAAAGCAAGACATGGTTTGCCGAGGTTGGAATGGAAAGGCCTGCACAGATCCTTGACCTCAACACCACTGAACACTTTTTTGGGATGACCTGGAATGCTGACTGCACCACATGCCTCCTCACCCAACATCAGTGCCTGATGTCACTAATGCTCTTGTGTCTGAATGAGCAAATTCCCACAGCCATGTCCCAAAATCACACAGTGCCCAAATACTTGAGTCTGTACTCTGAACAGCTTCTGGGTTCATTTTAAGCAGGGCTCATACTTGCAGGTTTGTGTTTAGGTAAAAGATATCCCATATGAACTGTGGCTTGATTATGCAACTCCATACATCACTTTTGTGCATATAGGTTTGCAAAATTGTAGGCACTAGGTTCATCAGTTTGCTTTTTTTCCATATTTTCCTTTAGAACTAAGACTCAAGTGACAAAGAACAGTGTTTTTTTCGACACAAGGTGTGTCTTCATGCAGGGATGCCTGCAAATGTGGAGCCGATCTCATATAAGATATTTAGTCGGACATGAAATGCTCTTATTGCAAGTCATCGCTACAGAAAAGTAAACTAATTACACTGCTCCAGTCCTATGAATGTCTGTTTTTATATTGTATACGAATAACCATAATAACTCTTTCCCTGGCATCACTATAGTAGAAACAGGAAGTACCATGTCATGATTTGGTTTATCGTGTTACTCGGCATGTGGCAAGCACGGATAGCTTCCACACCTGATGTGGACCGTGACACTGTTTGGTTGAAGCAAACCCCAGACCAAAGTTTTCCAGAGGACCAGAGATCCAATTTCCGGACCACTCCTGGGCTCGAAAACAGCATTCACCCTTCACCAGTTGTATTAAAGTGTTTGTGTGTGGGGGTGGGGGGTGGGGGGGTGGGGTAATGACAAGTATGAAAACTACCTTAGTTACAGAAGATGAACGTTACCTGGTTGTCTACTCAGTGTTTCATACTATTTAAGAATCTGGGTGTGTGTATATAATATATATACCGTATATATCTAGATAAATCCAATAAAGTGTCTGCCTTTGACAGTAAATGTCTACCTTCTAGATGAATCCCGACGATAGCAATTTTCTTGCTTTTACTATAAGTACAAGCTACAAGAAAAGCTATGACAATTAACCCCCAACCCTCACTCTGACAAGAAATCACATGAGATTATTCAATTGAGAAAGTTGTTAACGTTGTTAATATATGCAGTATGATACTGTATGATTATGTAGAATATAATGTAATAGATAGTAATGAGTTTAAAAACACACACTTAATTGTGTCTACACTGAAAAATCTAATAGGATGATTATTGACCAGATCATTCCCTTTCATCATTCCTATCAGGGCATATCTATTCGATGTGGTTGATTTACTATAAATGATTTCTCACACAATTTGAAATTCATAGGCGATTATATCTGTACAGGAATGAGTGAACCATCAATGGTGTGAATGTACCTGACATCCTGTGACCTTTCTCATGCAAGGTCAAGGTCACGTGCAAAAAAAACAACAACAAAAAACAAGAAATTCATGCTGTGATGATTTCTGAGGGACCCCCCCCCCCCCCAGCAGATTTTTTACTTATAGTCTATAACTGAACAGTTCTTGTACATCATAATCAATAGAATAGGAACAGACATTTTCTGAATTTTACATAATGTTGGTCATGGCGCAGTTGAATAGTGCTGAGAGCTATTCTGAACAAATGATGAGCTTTAGCAAGTGTACTTTTTGTTAAATAATAATAATAAAAAAGTAAGGTTTTTAAATTGTGGAGAAATTAGTTGATTTAGATAACAGTTTATAATACATATCAAGCTTAAATATGACAGCTGTAAAGTCTAAATCACTTGAACAGTGAAGAGTCAGTTAAGCAAAACAATTATTATTCAGAATTGATGATGAACTATTAATATAAATTATTTGAATCTGTAGCCACTTCAGTCTGTAGGTCTTTTTTTGTTCCACTGTATATTCAAAACACAAGAACTGACCCAAACAGGATCCAACAGAATTTGGGGTTCTGAACATTTTCCACCAACCTGGAAGACTACTGGAATAGTACAAGCGCCTGTCTCATGTCAGTGCATAATCGTATTACATTTAAATGCTTGGATTAACAATGTTTCTTTGGTTTAAATTCGCTGCAACTAAATTAAATTCTATCAAAAAATAATTATATGGAAATATCCAGACAAAATTTAAATGAATTTTTTGGTGCTCATTTTGCATTATTATTATTATTATTATTATTATTATTATTATTATTATTATTATTATTATTATTACATATACTGGTGCTGATAAATTAAACATTTGTGAAGACTTCTGTATGTCTGAATATTGCTATATAGCTGGGTGGAATGAATTTATACTCAATGTTTGTCCTTGTGTAAAACATTATGCATAACCAATCACTAATATATGCTGCTTCTAACTCCACCCACAAGTACCAAGTACCTTAGTTCAGTACCAAAGGTATTAGTTGTGGTCAATGGGGGGGAAAAAAAACAAAAACAACAACAACAACAAAAAAAAAAACAAGTAAAGCAAGCAAATTTTAATTGAACTCTAAATTAATTAGTCTAAATTCTCTTCACAATGGAAGCATGGGTAAGAATAAAAAATAAACAAATAAATTATGTTTGAATGTTATCCCAGATCAAACTCAGTCTTCAGACACATTCTGTCTCAATAGGAAGACAACAGCTTCCTTATCCGAATGCTTTCCTAGACAAAGTGCCTAGAAAGCGCTGTTACATCTTTTAATTACCCTTTTAATTGACTTATCACACCTCTCTCCTCAAGGGCCACGGAGTGGTAATCGACTCGAGCAAGGTAATTCATAAGGAAGCAGAGAGCACAGGGAAGGCACAGACACTTAGCAATGCCTATTACAAGCACTGACATCTTCTCCACTTAATCTAGTATTAAATGAAATGTATTATTATTTTTACGCTTCCCAGAGGAGCTCGTGTAATTGCTTCCCCAGGTGGTATTACGGGGGTGAAGGAGTGTTTTTTTTTAAAAAAAAAAAAGTCATTATAATTCGACATGTATCCTACACATTATAGTAATTACTCGACGACAATGGGAGCGAGGTAGTTTCTGATCGGGTGAAAAAGAGGACAGTCACGGACACAATAGGAGGGCCTTCCTCTGCATGCTCTCCTTCAGACGCACATTAATTGCTTCTTTGTCGGGAGAGATGAGGAGAAGAAAGTTACCTGTGTCCTGACAGCACGGGATCGAAGCGCTTTGGGATTGGGGCTTTCGACCTTATAAGAGCATGAAGTCTCAGGAGAGTGTGTGTGTGTGTGTGTGTGTGCGTGTGGTCTTGTGTGTATGTGTGCAGTCTGGAGATATCTGATGAGGAGATCTTCTGGTTGTGGATGTGAGTGTGAGGAGATTTCCTGTGTGTGTGTGAGGGTGTGCATGAGCACTGGACTGTGAAGAGCCATTGAGAGAGCATCCTTTATTTATTTGCGTGTGAAATATTTATCTGTCACAGAGGCACAGTAGAATGGATTTGTCAGCTTCCTGTGCTCACTCATGAGTGCGGACATGTTGCTGCCAGCAGTCTGGGCCAATCTCCAGGGAATGATTGCAGGAATTTCACTTTTGGGAACTTTACCCAGCTGTGTGTGTGTGATTATAAATTATATATGTAAATTATGTATTTATACCACCCTGATGTTGAGTGTTTATAATGTAGGTATAGAGGTGTGTGTGTCTAAATCAAACCTGAAATCCTGAAGACAGGATTTTTTTTTAGTCTGCTCCTACTCAAAATTGTCAGATATTCCTATCCTTGTGGGGACATTTGGTCTCCACCATGGTATAAAAACTTGCTGCGCACACAAATGCTCTCTCTCTCTCTCTCTCTCTCTCTCTCTCACACACACACACACACACCGGAAATAAATTATTTGTATCTTAAATAGCAGATGAAAACCCAATCATGCTGAAAATCCCTCCCGTTCTTCTTCACTTCCAACTAAACTATGCCACACTCTTAATGTAAACGCGCACACACACGCACACACACACACAATTTTCTAAGCATCACCGTGTTAACACACTTGGACAGAAGCAGTGCTGGAGACAGTGATTGGAAAGCAAGTGAGACGTAATGTGGTGTGAATGGGTTTTAATTGTTTCTGTGCTCCATCTGCGTGGAGTGTTTTCATGCAGATAAACAATGTGGGCTCTATTTCCATGCAGGTGTGAGTAACAAAATGCTGGCGTATTGCTAATTTAGTTGGGTGTGAGCCAATTTTACTTTTTTTTTTTTTTTTTTTTTTAAACCTAGCTGCAATTTTCATGGCCTGCAATGAACTTGCTCATGCAACAAGGGTGTGTGTCATTCAAAATCCAGCAGAGCTGTGGTATTTTTAAAATGCTTTCGGACCAAATTTGCGCTAACCACCTAAAAAAAAAAAAAAAAAAAAAAAAAAAACCTCTTGGCATATACACAAGGGCAAAACAATAGTAAAAAGTCCTACTTCTACTAAATAAGCTGCTTCATGTAAGCACTATCTCAATACAACTGATTAGATTTAACAGATAAAAGCAAAACTAGCCTTCGTTCATAAATGTGAATCAGATTTTGTCACACACGGATGCACCATATTGTATAATTAAGAAAATGTGCAATGAGTAGGGAATAATACACTTCAAGGCATGATTTTTATAGGAAAATAATCAATAACTGAGTGGGCTGATGTGGCCTGTCCTGAAGCAGAGTTACTGTTACCACCCTGTTGTTGATTGTTTTCCAAAAAAGACATGTCCTGAGGCGTTTTATTCCAGTTTAACCACAACAATTTGCCAATAATTACAAATTATGATGGCGCTTTTTTTGTCCATTTATAGTTGCATTTTATGTCCTGTTATGTTACATTGCAGCAACTATAAACAGTTATTCCCTCACTAAATTCTTTTTTCCTCTCTCTGGACGTTAATAAGACAAAATAATGCAGCTTGTCATGGTACAAATAAAATGGAAAAGCCCTTCATCTTTAATAATTTCCTGTGTCAGAAAACGTACAATTCTTACTACTACTGTATATCAATTGGCATTCGTTTATGTGCCGTGTTCGCCATACAGTTGCTTATGTAAATTGTGACTATAGAAATAATAATGTATTTGAATGAGCACATTAATATACTAGTTATGGAAAATGAATCAACATATTCATAGTTACTCTGGAGAAAACCTCCGAAATGCTTTGTTTTCATATTGGGTAGATATGAAGGGTATCGTGGATCAGTGTATGCAGAAACTGTACACACTGAGTAATGACAGCAGCATGAAAAGACACACACACACACACACACACACACACACACACACACACACACACACACACACACACACGAGCATGATGAGATGCAGGACCGCTGGTGTGGGCTCGCATAATTGAGGGCCACCTTGTTCATGGAGAGAGGCTGTTGTCTGTGGAAGTGTCTGCCACCTTCCTGTAGAAAAGCATCCTTGCATAATGAAGAGCATCTCTTATGCAAAATGCACAAGGAGCAGGAATAGGAAAGGAGATGCATTTGTTCTTTAAGAGCATGGACGACGGTGCATGGACAACTCGTCTTATTTCACTAATGATGTCCTGCATCTATGGACAGAGCTGCACCCACATTCAGGGGGAAGTTCAAGAATTCAATCTGTTCAAGAAGTCATGAGTCAAATGTGTGTGGGTCTAGTAACAGAACTACAACTCAAAATATAAATGATATATATTTTTTAATAAAATTGTAATTTTATTTTTATATATATATATATATATATATATATATATATATATATATATATATATATATATATATATATATATATATATATATATATATATATATATATATATATCATACTTTATTTAGCCTGGCCTTTAATAACTCTAGTCTATTAGTAATGTTTATTTATTTGTATGTATTTATTTACTTACTTATTTATTTTTTATTTATTTTATTTGTATTGTTGCTTATGTGTGCTTTGTATAAATTGAATAGTAACTTGAATTTTTGTTTCTATTAATTCTAATATTGGAATTATTCTAATAGATTTATAGTTCATTCTAAATATAAATGACTTGGAATTATATATATATATATATATATATATATATATATATATATATATATATATATATATATATATATATATATATAAATAAAATGCATTTAATGCAAGTAAAATCTTTTACAAGTATAGCAATTTCATATTTTTTACTCCGATTGTTTGTTCTTGTTCTTCTTCTACTTCTTGTTCCTCTTGTTGTTTTTCTTCTTCTTGGTCAGAATTTGCAATGGATCTTGAGTCTATCCCAGGAACACTGGATGAGAGGCAGGAATACACCTACAGAAGGAATACACATTAAGAATGGCCAATTCCCCTACTGGCATTTTCCTGGGAGGTAACAAGAGAACCCAAAGGAAACCCACACAGACTAGGAGAATGTGCGACAGTAACTCAAGCTCAGGATATTATTATTATTATTATTATTATTATTAGTAGTAGTAGTAGTAGTAGTAGTAGTAGTTGCAGAAACTGTAATAAATTTAACTTATTAATATAGAAATGTATTCATAAAGGACATCAAGCTGAAAAAAGAAACAAAAAACAAACCATAGGTGGTGCAGTGTAGGTAACTTTGATCCAAACTCTGTATGATGTGGGTAGAACCACACGGAACAGAACTAACTTGAAGAAGTTGTGTATATTTTGGACTTTCGTCTCTGTCCATTACTCACTGTGAATTGAACGTGTTGCTCGGTGACTCAGGTTGGGTGTACAGCAAGTCCGTCTCGCCTAAAGTATTTATGGTGTGTGATGTCACATCAGTGAGAGCTGTTTGAAGCTCCCAGAGCACAGAAATGCCTTTTCTCTTGCATTTGTGGCCAACTGACCTTCTCTAGCCAGCCAGCAAGGCCTGCCATTCCATGTCGAGACTGGTGTTTGGGTCTCAGAGAGGAGGAGGAGGAGACAAAAATCAATGTGTATGCTTAACGATAAAACAAGATGAAAAAGAAAGACAACTATTCATGTTTCTTTTGGACTTCATCCCCTGTCGGCCATCTCGCTCTCACTCTTTCTCTCTCTTGCTTTCTCTAGCTCGCTCTTTCGCACTTTAAAGGAGCAGTGGACATGGAAAAGATTAAATAATAAATCATAAGGTGGTCATAGAGCTGGGCCGGACAGAGTGGGCTTCACGGCCCGGCAGACGGAGGGATCAATTATTTACAGTCGGGGCTGAGATAAAACAAACGCTCAGGATACAAGACAGACTACACCAGGCTGGGGCACAGGTGTGTGCGTGTGTGTGTGTGTGTGTGTGAGTGGGGGGGGGGTTGCTAGATAAACTCTAAAGGGAAAAGTATACAGTACAGTGAGGCTGGTGTCCTGTAAGCTTAGGGTGAGTTGGCTATGAATTAGTAAAGTGCAAAAGTAGATAACCATGTTCAGATGCCACTTTTCACAGACGAGTGTGTTGCTGATGTGCATATGAACTGTGTGTGTGTGTGTGTGTGTGTGTGTGTGTTCTAACCAAAAATAAAACTCCCTCTCTGTACTTATACATCAACAGTACAGGACATGAATTGTCCACACAGTGCATCATTGAAATCCTAAAACAAAGTGCACTGATTTTAAGGCATTCTCTCTCTCTCTCTCTCTCTCTCTCTCTCTCTCTCTCTCTCTCTCGCTCTCTCTCTCACTCTCTCTCTCGCGCTCTCTCTCTCTCTCTCTCGCTCTCTCTCTCGCTCTCTCTATCACATCTATAGCAACAGGATTAAAAACTTGAGTCAAAACTAACGTATAACGGAAAGCTACGTGCACATCTTGAATTCTGGCAAATGTGGGGTGGCTTGAGAAAACCCTTCACAGTTCTGGAAAAACTAGACATTCCCAACGGAAATGTTTCTCTTTACTTGTGGTCGAGATTCATGTAAAAGTTCTATCATTTTTAAAAAATTTAAAAAGAGAAAATTGCATTGAAACATTTCAGTCCGACTATGGCGCAGGAACATCATGGACATTTGAACAGATAGACCCATACACATGCAGGAGATAGTGTAGAGATGAGCTTGAAATCGAGTATTTTAATGCTGTGTTTTTGTATGAGCTCAGAGTGTAATATATAACTCGTAACAGGAACTCTTAAATATGTGTATACACACGCACACACTGCAGAGATGATCATAATTAGAAGCAAAGCATGATGTCAATGCTGTTTTATAGTCAAGTAAGAAGAGGCAAAGAGATAAAGAGGAACAATCCAGAACATACATTTAAATATTTGTTACTAAGGTGTGTGAGGTTTGTGAGGTTTTTCTGAGACGACCGCAGCCACGGTGTTGTGAGTGACTTGAATGACAGTGTTCTGTGGTCTCAGCTGGGATGGAGAGGTTCGAGGCCACAAGGGAAAAAACACAGTCGACTCCGCTGTTTGATTTCATTTCGCACGAGGCAGCGGATGCGCCGTTAAGAGGGGAACCTGCGTGGTCCCACAGGTTCTCAGCCAAATATCTCACCTAATTAAGTTTAGACCTGCATTTCCATTTGTTAATCACTAAAGTGCTTCCTGGATAACCTGCTAGTCAAAGGTCTAGTCCCAGTAGTCCCCAATGTCAAAATGCAATTATATGCATGATTAGCTTGACTTGATTCCAGACTCCTTTTCCTTCTCAACATGCCATCTCTCTCTCTCTCTCACTCTCACTCTCTCTCACACACACACACACACACACACACACACACAAACACACACACACACCCCCCATGAATTGTTTTTAGCATGCACAACAGAGCACAGCACCCCCATCTGGAAACTCCAGGAGGTGATGCACAACGAACAGTAAAACATTTCTTTATAAATGTTTTGATCTATATTAAGCGGAGACAGTCTGCAGTAGAACATAGTCTAACAGTAGGGAAAAAAAGGAGACAAAAATTATACTGGATAAGAGATTATATGATGTGAAATAATAATCAAATCATCTTGATCCTGGCTGGCTGTGATCTATGGAGCTTAGATCTCCACCAATCCCTCACTAATCTGATTGCATGCAGATAACGTGGCTTTAGCTACACTAATGTAGTGCAATCACACACACACACACACACACACACACACACACACACACACACACACACACACACACACACACACACACACACACACACACACACACACACACACACACACACACACACACACACACACACACACACACACACACACACACACACACACACACACACACACACCCCTACCTACCTACCTACCTACCTCTTTCTGCAAAGTCTCCGTTCATGACATATATATTCTGTTAGAAATGGTCCTTGATTTAGTTGAGATTTTCAATCAATGAGCTACTTCAACATATTTTCCCCCTAGGAACTCATGGTTCAGTTTAATGCGCCAATAATATTTATGAATATATTAATAGCATGCCTAATATCTATTATTGAATGGATTCTGGAAGTTGTATAGCTGCTATAGTACAGTGGTGTAGTGTCTCCTATTTCTAACCACAGTGTTATTAGTTCAGCTCCCTCTGTGGTAAACCACCATTAATTATCACAAACCTAAAGATTCAAGTGTCCCTTTTACTAGTGTTGCACATGTCAGTGCTCCGTTACATAAAGCATGAAAGGAAAAGTTGGAGTTGGACTACTTGGTGCCAAGAAGACATTTTATCTTGAGGAACCCACAGAGGTTGAGCTGTTGCAGCTGAGACTAAACAGCATTTATTTGATTAAATGTTATTAAACCTGTATTTTATTTATTCATGTTAAAGCATATGCTTCAGTAGCTGCTGTAAATTATTCAGTAAATGTAGTGAATTGAACAGGAAAGGTGTGTAGTAACAAGAGGGAGAAATGTAAGACTGGACCCTACTAACAGATTGTGACAAAACAAAAAAGTTGTAGCGTTTTTTTTTTTTTTTTTTTTTTTTTTAAACCTCAGGAGATCCCGAGATCCACGACCGTCCATCACCGGGAGGCAAGGGAATAAACTTGGCCGTGCACTCTGGGTAGGAGGGATGGTATACCCTCGGTCCCCTCTCACTCACAGAAACACTAGCCAATCATGGCTGTCCGTGAGCTCATGTATGTGGAAGCTGGTGGATAGTGCTTTCTTCTTAGTGTATTACTCTGCCAGTATGATAGGGGACCTGGCTGGTGGGTAAGAAATGGCAGGTAATCAAACTGGGGTCAAAAAGGGGGTCAGGGCACATAGGTATAAGTCAGATTGTTTTATTTCATTAGAAGCATAAGACATGTACACTGTCTACCAATTTAAACTTTGTGTATGATTTGTTTTTATCTATTGGCTTAGGTTGTTTACCTAAAATGTTCAGGAGGTGAAAGATTGATTGTACATATTTTTAGTTTTTAGTGAAACATTTCACCCTGCGATGATCTGATGTTCCATCCAGGATGTTCCACCAACTCTCACCCAGTTTTCCCAGTTTAGACTCTGGATCCACTGCAACCCTGACCAGGATAAAGTGAAGATGAATGTATGAATCTACTTATTTATTCCCATTCTGTAACTCTTTTGTTTTGTCTGCATCACCTACAATGCATAAATATTATAATTATTAACTTAATTGTTATTAACCTTAACTTCATTATTTATTGTAGGTGTTCTTTGGCAGGTTTAAGTAAGTCTGTAAGTTTGGCAGTAAGTCTGAACTTACAACTGCATTTTAAAATTTGCAGAAGCTGTTTGCTCTTTGTGGGTCAAAGTTAACAAGCAATTGTCACGTGATTTGTGACTGTGTCTCTGTGAATGACGTGTTATTTATTTGTTTGTTTGTTTGTTTGTTTGTTTATTTATTCATTTATTTATTTAAAATTTTCTCCTTAATACAATAGCAACACTCTTTCTAAATATAAGCCAAATATGCTTTCATGCCTTGTAGAATTATTAATAGTAAAAGGTTTTCCTGTGCTTCTCTTTGAAAGTGCATAAAAGTGCAAATGGAGTGTATGTCTGAGAAAGAAAAATAGACAGCCATATTAAGTGAGTGATGCTTTGTTATCATGTGGAAAAAGATAAATGAAAACCATTTGAGTGTTCTGGATAGTTCTCTCTCTCTCTCTCTCTCTCTCTCTCTCTCTCTCTCTCTCTCTCTCTCTCTCTCTCTCTCTCTCTCTCTCTCTCTCTCTACATACTGGAAAATGTCCTCACAGTGGAAGAAGAGCAGGTGTTGGTGTGTAATTAGCTGGATCAGTAGTATGACTAAATGAAGTACAGAAAATGTGAACATGTGTGTGGATTGACAGTGGTTGGGAAAGTGTGTCTCAGGAGAGATGTCAGGGTCCTTGCATTCACTGTTAGACATCCTTCCCATGCAGGGAGAGAGAGAGACTGAGTGATAGATGGAGAGAGGACAAGTGAGATAGAATAAGAGAAAAAATGAGCCCACCGCATACACACACATTTCACACTTCATGTTTTGGGAAGTCAGACAGCGCTATACCTCTTATGTGAGGTTAAGAAAGGAATAACTTAATCGCTTATGCCATAGCAGCTTTTAACAGTCATTTCCTCACCATCCTCTCTCTATTGAGGTTTAAAAAAAAATGCAGCTTGTCATCTTGGTGAGAACCGGAAAGCTCAATCTCCTCTGTCGTAAAGACTGTCCTAAAGACTGGGAAAGTTTACATAGCAGCATGACTGTTACAAAGTACTGACACTGGAGACTGTAAAAATAAACATCTTACAGAATATCATAGATTTATGTTTTTATTTGTTAAATCTGTTTATTAACCTTAGCTCATGTGGATAGTCTGTAATACAAATCCCCGTCGAAGTTGTTACCATAGGAAAGATATTGTATTAGAAAGTGCTCATTAATATAAACTTGTGATTTGAACTACAGCCAGAGCTCCTGTCAGAGCTGGGGTTAGTAAGGAATAACCCATAACAGACCATGTGGTTATAAGAAATTGATCCATACCAGGGTGGTGTGATATGGCATGACACGAAGTAGAGTGGAATGTTTTCATATAACCATCATTTCACATATTCACACACTTCAAACATTTTAATGGTTTAAAGTTATGGTCAATGTTGTGGAAAATCCCTGTTGAGGAAAAACAAAACAAAAAAAAAACAATAGAAACCCTTAAAGAATTTATGGTTTATTGGTTATAATGGGAACTATATTGGTTTTAAAGGAAACTGTAATGGCCCCTGTGATAGTCTCTATTGGTAATGTGTTGCCTTCTATTGGTGGCATGTTCTTCACAGTGTTGAATTAACACCTACAGTGATTATTGTACGGAAATGAACACTGAGAGTTAATTCAATACTGGGATTTTGCTGTGTGTCTAGTGGATACCATTAAGGACCAACAAGAGTAGTGGTTTTAATGATTAGCTGATGGTTTGTAATGGTATTTTTAGTGGACACCATTAGAATTTCAGTGATTGGTTTCTATTGTTTTGTTGGGTTATTTTCCCGCAGGGATCTCTGAGACAAGATAGTTCCAGTCATTACTTGCGATATAGCAAAGTTAAATATTCCATCATTCCCTCATGAGCATGATCTAATTTTCTCTCTCTCTCTCTCTCTCTCTCTCTCTCTCTCTCTCTCTCTCTCTCTCTCTCTCTCTCTCTCTCTGTTACTATAGAAACAATAACACATTAGAATGAGCACAGTAATATAAACCTATCGTTTATGTTACGGGGGAACTCCTGTCCGAGCTGTGCTGTTGTACCAAAATGACGAACACCTTCTGATCAATCAGATTAGAGATTTCAAATCTTACATTCAGGAAATCTAACTTTATTGGCAATTGCAGTTTAAGGGGTAAAATCAAGGTGTGGGATGAGCTATTGTAGTTTTTATAACCTTTTTATTCACATATATCCAAAGGAAATTACACTCGCTCATTAGAATCTCTACAAATTGTCAATGACATCAGTTGATGGTAAAATCCGGACTATTTCTCCTGACCGTTCCGGCAGTGTCCTAACCCTCGCCCTTGAGAGCCATCCCACTGTTATGACTACACTCAGAACAAAGCCAACCTTAAATCAGTTGTTGCTTTTACATATTCTTTTTTTGTTGTGCTGTGTTTATTAAAAAAAAGCTCTTTGTAGTGAATTTGGTGTTAAAATGTTTTATTAATTGCCATATGTTTATTGACTTCACTTTCATGTCTGTTCTTTTGGTCTTTCTTTGTAGTGGCAAAAGATCTGTGTGCATCATCATACGGTGTCCTTTTGATGTCGGCTGCAGACCTGGTGTGAGACAGCACCTGCACTGAGAGAGAGAGAGAGAGAGAGAGAGAGAGAGAGAGAGAGAGAGAGAGAGAGAGAGAGAGAGAGAGACAGAGACAGAGACAGAGAGAGAGAGAGAGAGAGAGAGAGAGAGAGAGAGAGAGAGAGAGAGAGAGACTGACTGAGTTGTCTGATGAGGACTATAACAATCTGTGTTTCTCTCTACTTGTCCATCACATTTTGTTCTCTCTCGCTCTCTCACTCTCATTTAATGGCAAATATAACTGTACCACTGCAGTTGTAGCAAACAAATGTGTTTGTCACTGTCTTTTAATATAAATTTATATATCCCATGTGTTTGTGTGTTTTTCCTGCACTTGTTAAAGGCACTTGTCGGGACAAATTCCCTCCAAAATACAAACACACAATTGAAACTAGGGTTGCACGCTACACCAGTACACCATTAATACTTGGCGGTGGTGGCTCAGCAGTTAAGGCACTGGGTTACTGATCGGAAGGTCGGGTTTCAAGCCCCAGCACTGCCAAGCTGCCACTGTTGGGCCCTTGACAGTGCCACTGTTGGGCCCACTCTCTCTGCTCCAGGGGCGCTGTATCATGGCTGACCCAAGCTTCCTGACAGGCTGGGGTATGTGAAGAAAACAATTTCACTGTGCTCTACTGTATATGTGACCAATAAAGACTCATTATAATGCTAAAGACACACTACTATCTCACTACTTTTGCCGAATAAACAACAGTTAGTGACACTTCATTTAACCTAAATTCTTTACCTTAATCTTTAAAGAGTTCCTGTTTGCTACTAAGTGAGCTAACGTTATGCTAACCGCTGTGTCTTAATACTAAAATCAGGGTTCAAACAAGGTGCTTGAATTTGGCTTTTTGAAATTGAAGTACTGGAAAACATTGCAAATAGGCATTTTTAAGCCATTTTCTATCTAGTGGTGCTTAAAAGGTGCTTGAATTATAAAAAGTCAATAAAAACGGAATCGCTAAATACGTTGAAAGTGTTTATTTTCGATAGAACATGAATACAATCCTTTCACTTATAACATGACACCCCGCTGCAGTCGCTCCTCCTCCTCCTCCTCCCACTATTCACTTATTTATTTTAACAGACCCCGCTCCAGTCCACTTTTCAGACTCCTTTAGCGACTTTTTTTTTTTTTTTTTCCCCCTCAAAAATGCACCTAGTGACAAATGTAGTGACTTTTGGGGCAAACTGTGGCTACTTTCCATGCCCCGTGAGCATGAGGTCTTGCTTTCCTGCTGCGGCTAGGGTTAGGGTCTGTTCAGTGAGTGGCACCTTCATGAGCTTCTAACTTTCTCTTTGAGTGATCATTTTACATATAGCCGAAATCACAGCACAGCCGTTGTCTGTAACTTACGTGTATTTTGTCAGAGGTCGTCGCGGTTATAAAATCAGGATTTTAACAGTGCAGAGCAGCAGCTTGGGAATGGCCTGGAAGTGACTGCTGGCTAACATGTAGTCTTAATAGGTTGCATTTTATTCACTAATTCATACTCGTTCTGTTGTCTGACAACATTACGACAATATCTCTTCTTTTATCATTGAAAACAAAGGAAATCGTGCTTGATAAGTCCTGGAATTTCATTATGTAGCATCTGTACGAACCCTGTAAATTTAGCCGTGTTTGATCGTTGATTTCCAAATTCATTTATTTATTTATTCCTAATGATGTGTTCATTCTTAGTTCTCTGAGGACAAATTTCCATTTGCATGATTTAAATTAAATATGTGGCACATTGAGTTAGTTGCTTGCCAATTGATTGTTCTTAAGTTTTCCAAGAGCCAGATATTCAATCTCATTAATAACGTATTGAGAGGAAAATCTGGTTTGTCTGTTTTCATTTATATTTATGTATTTCTGTAAACTTGGTTCATTTTGTACATTTGAATTATGAATTAACACAATATTGTGTAATATCATAATACTGGTTGGTATCGTGATACTTCAGCTGGTATAGTATCGCAATATATGTTTATGGTATCATGGCAACCCTAATTGAAACAAACAAGAGTTTTTTTTTTTTTTTTTTTTTTTTTTTTTTTTAACCTTCAAACACAAGAAATAAGCTAACTGTATGGGCGTGGTGGATTAGTGGTTAGCATGTTTGCGTCACACCTTGGTGTTGGGGGTTCAATTCCTGCTTTGGGGGAATTTTGGAACAGAAAATGGATGCATGGATTCCAGTTGTAATTTTGACCCTCCGTACTTAAAAGATATAATCAGCTAGGTAGGGTCACCCCATATGCAAATAATATTTACAAGTGTGAAAGGACACAGGAAGCTGAAAATGGTTCTGGTTACTGGTTAATTTAGATGATCTTAAACATAAATGCTTAAACAAAATGCAAATATCTGTACTGTGTGAGCCGATAGAAAACGAAAGCAAATAAATGAAATAAAACTAGACACTAAATGATCAATGGTAAATTATTTTTTCACATCATTACACAGATTAAATTTCTGAACCATAACAGCATAAGCCAAGAGAAAGCGCTGTGGGGTTTTTTTCTAAAATGAAAATAATTTTAAAAAACTCGAGACGTGTTGTCACTTTGGCTTTCGCTGACTTTATTTCTTACCGTCTGAATAAGAACTGAAGATGACCAGCACAACAAAATGTTTTTTTTTGTTTTGTTTTGTTTTTGTCCCATGTGATTTAAGCCCTAGTGTACACACACAATCAAATACACTGAAAATGACATGTCATAAATGTGTGTTTTATAAATCTGTAATAGAGGAGTTATTACATAGTATTAAACGCTTCTGTATAAATATGTTTAATAAATATGTTTAATATGCGTTAGGAATATTAGCCTGATTAGAACATCTGGTGCTGCTTAACAAAAGTTCAGTGATTAAATAAGTAATAATTCATGAATCATCTCTTTGCTGTTGTAAACAAGCAGCAAGAATAAAGTGCTCTTTTAGCATTCTAAATGAAACCTACTTGTTAATGCTGAATATATACAAATTATTTTTTAAACATTCCATTGGTTTTACTTCCTTGCAAGTTCGTCCAACAAGAGAGGCGGAATTACCTCAAGGAATTGTTTTAGTGTTTTATTGAAATGGTAAAAGAAAGAAAACAAACACGAGCTTAATTCTCCTGGCCTTCTTTCTGTTTGATATCAGTTCTACCAGGGGCTCTTGTGCAATTTTATTTATTCACATGAGAGGATTCTAAAAAAGGCTGTGTTTGTTTATTTATTTATTTTTCTGCTGTATCTCTCATTTAATTCCCTATAAGAAATTATAGATCACAGCAAACAATCCTCAAAATTTCACGTTGGTGCATTGACCACAGCTGCTATTATTCTTTAATAAAAGAAAACTTTTTTAAAATAAGTTTTATAATTTTTTTTTTTTTTTTAAAGCCACAGCATATGAGCATTGCAAAAATGGAAAATGTTTGTTAAAACTGAATATAAATGATTACATGTGCTAGAACTGAAATATACTAAAATGCGAGAGTTTGAAAAATATAGCTAGACAGTAAATGATTGTTTGTATTTTATTTACTTTTTGGATAAAAGCAAATTATTCACATTTTAATTAAATTTAATATATATTTTTCATTTATTTTATTTACTGTTTTGAGGATTCCACAAAGGTAATTTATTTAAAATATACTCAAAAAAAAAAAAAAATAGAAGAAACGTCCTAACAAATTCAACTGCTTTTATTTCCAATGAATTTCTTAACGTGTGTAAATATTACTATTAACAACTGAGACTTAAACTGAACAAGTTTTACAGACATTTGAGGAACAGAAATGGAACAATGAGTCCCTGAACAAAGGGGGGTCAATATTTTAAAGTAACAGAGAGTGTCTGGTGGCCTCCAGCTACTTTAAGTACTACAGTGCATCTCATCCTCATGGACTGCACCAGATTGGTCAGTTCTTGTTGTGAGAGGTTACTCCACTCTTCCACCAAGGCATTTGCACCAAGTTCTCGATCATGTCTGGGGACACACACGGTTACATGTAATTTTCCACTGCAAGGACGATCAGCTGTCCTTCCTGTCTCCCTGTAGCACTGACTTATGCGTCTTACGTTACAGACATTGCAGTTTATTGCCCTGGACACATCTGCAGTCCTCATGCCTCCCTGCAGCAGGTCTATGGCATGTTCACGCAGGTCAGCAGGAACCCTAGACAACTTTCTTCTGGTGTTTTTCCAGAGTCAGTAAAAAGGTCTCTTTAATGTCCTAACTTATTGTAACTGTGACCTTAATCACCTCCCGCCTGTAAACTGTTCGTGTCTTAAGGACTGTTCCACAGGTGCATGTGCAATTTTTGTTTATGGTTCATTGAACAAGCATGAAAAACTTCATTTAAACCCTTCCGATAAATATTTGTAAAGCTTATTTTCTTTCTCTTTTTTTAGATTATTATTATTATTATTATTATTATTATTATTATTATTATTATTATTATTATTATAAACATAAAAGAATCAGAATATGGACTTTTCTCTTATCATTCATTTAGTTTTCTTGGCAAATGTATTAACACATAATTTTTTGCAGAAAACACCTCATTTAAAACCACTAATGCTGTTAGCCAAAGTTCTTGTCCAATTTTTTTTTTTTTTAAAGGCTTATAGTTGATTTCAAAGGAGTTGGTCCTGAACCAACTTTCCACCCATATATTGTTTCTTTTGATTATTCTTGATGCTTACATAAAGGTAATTTGTTTTTGTTGAATGGACAGCCAAAGTTGCTCAGTGGCAGTTTGGGAGTGGGAGCTCTCTCGCATGCAAACACACACATTATCTCTCTCTCTCTCTCTCTCTCTCTCTCTCTCTTTCTCTCTCTTTCTCTCTCTCAATCTGAACAGCTCATTATGTGTCCAAATATCCTGAGGCATTTCTGATTTGATTGTCTGGTAAAATGCATATGTGTGTGAGGTGTGTTTCTAAATATATGTACGTTATCTAAGGGTGTGGTGTGTATGGGAGCCATTGTAACTGAGGTAAATGGGTTACGGTAGGAAGAAGGGTGAAGGAGAGGTTAGGAGATTAATCTGAATTAAGACGAGCATCAACATCACGTAGACAAATTAATAATTGTGGGGCCGCTAAAAGTTAAGTAATCATGGAGAACTAAAGGAATCGCAATACAACTTTTCCGATGACGATACATATCTTGAAGCCATATATACCGTGTGTGTGTGAGAGAAAGTGTGGGTCTGACTTAATTAATCCGTATGTAAATATTATACAGAAAATATTGCTTGGCAAGAATATTTATTTATAGAGCAGAATATTTATTCATAAATATTTCATATACATTTAGAATTAAGTTTCAAGAGAACGATCTTTCTTTCCCCCTCCAAAGTCATTTATGAGTTCTGTTTCACTGGAAACTTTGTGCCTTTGTGCTATCCCCCCCCCCTAACTTTATCATTGAAATAGATTGCAGTTCTGTTCTGGATTTTTCCTTAAGATATATATATATATATATATATATATATATATGTATATATTTATATAAGCATATGCATGTGTGTGCATAAAATCAATAAAACAAAACATATTTCAAAAAGCATCTGAATTCGCCTCTGGTGTTGTGCCGGTTTTGATTGACAGCTATAGCTTTGAGTAGTAATCTACCTCTAAATGTGTGTATTATGCTGTAGGAGGAATTGACTTGCTGTCAGGAGATGCCGTGATTCAAAGTATGACACATCAATCACATCAATATGTGTGTTTTCTTTAGCGCTAATAGAGTGTGTGTATAGGTGCTGGGGTTAATAAGCCACCTAAGGTGACGTCGAGTTCAGAGGTCAATAAAGAGCCAGCTGACGACCTCAAGGCCCCATGCCAAAGCCCCAGACATGGCCTGGTAGTCACAGAAAGCCTGAGGCCTCTGTTACCCCTTTCCTCATTCCCTTGTTCCCTACAATAAGCCTCGTGATGGATACTCTGCCTCAGGGGGCAACTTCCCCTGAACTGCCCTCTGAACAACAGAGAGACACAAACTCACCTCTAGAACCTCGAGTTCAACATGGATGGATGAACTGATACAATTGACGGATGCACAGATTGATGAATGGATAGACAAGGTCCACTAACTGCTCTAATTTGTAACCCCAGGTCTATAAAAATTGCTAGAGCTGACCACATGGGCCCAGATCATCGTAGTGTCATCGTAACCCCTATGTTTGGTTTATTACTTAACAATGGATGTCCCATGACCCCGGTCACATGGGTTCATTCTAAAGCAATGCAATGCTAACTTTGTAATGCTGGCTTTAAAACACTAAAGAGTCTTTTTCAAAATCCACTGATAGTCTGGAATAGTCTGATTCTTTCAAGTCAAATATCTACCACATCTGTACCACAACTTCCATGGACACAAATTTAGCCATTTATTGTTGTGGAACATCAGCAAAACACAACAGGAACTCCTATAAACAGTCGCCCCCTCACTAGCCTCACTTTTTTAGCCTTCTTGAAGTCAAGATAAAACATGTAGCTTGTCATGTTACTGAGAAACTGTACAGGTCTCCATCCTGAAGATGTTCCTATAGTGCAAAGCTTTATGTCTGAATGTAAAGTGCTAACACTGGAGACTCCTTCCAAAAATGCTAAATAAACATCTCCTCTCAGAACACTCAAAACTGCTCCTAGCTTCTATTAGTATTAAGTGAGTTTTGAAGGAATAGAACGACGATTGTAGAAGGTAATCACACACTGAGTACAGATATAGTAGACGGACATTAGTTTGAAGTACTTTGGTTCATTAATTTAATATAGGAGAGTGACATTTAGAACTACTAATCATTTCTAGCTAGGTTTTTCTGATAGCATTTTTTATCTACAGCTTCTTTCATCTTTTTCATGGAAGAGTGGAACATGAAAAAGATTAATAGTGGGGTATAGTAGTGTTGTAAACATGGTGTACGTTTAAGGAAGCAGCAGGTTGGTCTTTCTGAGTGAGAGGTCTGAGTAGTTCTGCTTGCTTCTAATGATATACATTAAGTAACCTGGAATGAGGAGAAACAGCCTTTCTTACGCCCTGTGCCTCCCTCGATGTTCCTGCACCAGGAGAGACGTGTGTTGAGTGGAGGGCCACAGCCACTAATGCCTCTAACCGAACCCATAATTTTAACATCATGTTGCAGTGCAGACTACATTATTACAGAGGTGGAGAGAGGGAGGGAGCGGGGAACTATTATCATTATTTAACCCCAGTGTATTGCTTCATGCATAACCATATCATTACCATTAAATTTTAATCATCCATGCAGCTGTGTGTGTATGTGCATGTGTGTGTGAGAGTGAGTGAGTATGTGTGCTTTTTTCTGAGTCAGCTGTACAGCCTCTAATCATCTGTCTCTCTTAATCATGGAGCTGTTTGGAGAAGACAACACTTAAATACTGCGTGGCACACTCAATTACTTCCCGCTTTAAAGCTGAGAGAGAGAGAGAGAGAGAGAGAGAGAGAGATAGAGACTGAGACTGAGACTGAGTGTGTGTGAGCGCACAGAGACAGAGAGAGGAGACAGGGATGACATGGCCTGAGTGTGTGTAGGAAGTGACTCTCTGCATGGGGGTATTTTAAGGTGCATAGGTGTTGTTGTTGTTGTTGTTGTTGTTGTTGTTGTTGTTATTTAATAAAAATGTGTGAAACTATATTCGGAACACAATAATCACCAAAGACCAAAAAAGGTTATATACATAAATCTAGAAAACAACTTTTACAATATCTTTTAAAAATAAAATGTAAAAAATAAATACAAAAATAAATGAACACAATTAGTCTTTACACTGTTTTAGCTATATTTGAGGATTACTTGGTGGAGTATGTTAAAAATTTGACACATGTTAAGAACTTGACTAACCTATAAGGAATGGCTAATGTTAATTCCATGCTAACTGACCAAGCATGGTAAATCTGGTGGTGGTGGTGGGGGGGTAATACAGATAATATATATCTGTCTATGTTTAGCAATGTGATAACATGAAGTTAAAAATTATATAGCCATGGGCATTGCTTCGAATCAGGACAGCTGTCATTTGCTGCTATTATCAAGCAACTGTTTGACACCATACATGACACCACAACAGCGCTTCGCCTTCGCACATTCAATGAGAGTAAGGTAATGGCGGAGAGGCAGGAATTTGGCCAATAGTTGCTGCAAGCCTTTCATAACTGAGCAATTGGTGTGCGAGAAGGTGGGCATTACAGAGAGGGCTTAAAGCAATGCAAATATGCGCACACATGATGCGTTATTAGACCATACGCACATCATAATGAAACTAAAGTTGAATCCTGGACATTTTCTCAAATTTAGAAATCCCAGACGGACGCTTTTCTAAATTTTCCGAAAAAGAGGATGTATGCTCACCCTAATATTGAAGGCTATCTAGTGTTAAAATGAACACTTAAAAAAAATAGCCTGGGTTTCATCTACATGTGCTTAATGTGAAACAAACCATTCCAGTGTTTTTAGTTCACCTTGTATCTCGTAGAACCCAAATTCTTCCCACTGTACCTTTTTAAAATGCAATAAACATTCTCATCTCACTGTTCTTATAAAATACAGACTTCAGGTGCTTTGATTTATTTTTATTTTTTTTAGGTTTGAAATTACAAACCGAGTTTTGACTGTTGATAAGATGTCAGATGATAGCTCTGTGGACTCTTTCACTCTCCATCTCCCACCTCCATTTTCCCAGATCATAAACTGCACCGGCACATTGAGTAAAAATAAGCGAAAACAAATCTAACAGCTGCCAGAGTGCATGCAGCGCGAGGAGCATCAGGTGTGCATTTTACAAATGACAAGCCCTTTTCATTTGGGGCTAAAAAACAGCAGCAGCCAAAAAGCAACAGCCAACAGCCTGCACTGGGACATTTGCCTCTACAAAGCTATACAGAGGAACAAATTAAAGACTAGAGGATGACAATATGACTACAGATGTTTGCTTTCACTGTCTCCCCCCTTTTGCATGACTCCAGTGAAGAAACCCGAGGCAGCACAGAAGCACGGTGCAGTAAAAAAAAAAAGTCCAGGTTTCTAAGAACAGTGGGTAGCTTATTAGAGCCGCTTTGATCCCGGAGCCTTTGATATCACCGGCCTCATCAAGAATTCACTTTCAGCAGTAAATATAGGTAGTTGAGAGAAGTGCTATGACATCCACCCCTCAGTCTTCTCGCAGTCACTTTAAATTATCAAAAACACTGCAAAATATGGGAGCGGGCACAAAAACAGAGGCTGGAAAACAGTCATGATCCTCACGGTTGCTAGGTTTCAAAAGAGGTGCAGTCTATGTCTGACACTTTTATGTGCCGTGTGTTTTGTTCTCTCATGGGTGCATGGCGCATAAAAGTACTTAATTGAAATAGGTTCAAGTATTGTCGTGACCCTGTTTAAGTTTTGAGAATATATTCGGATGCATTAGAATGTGCCAGAGGACCTGGCAGAATTCAGGGCATAGGGTCGAGGCTGTTTGCCCACTGGGTGCTGGGTTACTGCGGTGACTGCAAGGTCACCATGACAACTGATCAGCCTCATCATTGGACTGTTTATGCAGTGGGGTCATGACATGGGAGATCACTCTGTCATGTGACTTGCAACTTGCAAGCCCACATGACCCAACAGAGATGTATCTAATCTATCTATATTCCTTTTCATAGAGCCACGTTCCACCCAAATGCATGTTTTTTGTTTGTTTGTTTTTTTTTTTGCACACATTGTCAAGATATTAGGGATATAACCGAATATGAATACATTATTCAGAAATGAAACAGATACAAATATAGATATGAGTAGGATGTGAGTTATTTGTTCACAGATCATTTGGTTGAGACTAGAGACGCGCATCATGATTGGGATCTCATGGGAACACGCGCACACACACACAAAAAAATGAGCTAGCGTTTTTTTTTTTTTTTTTTTTTTTTTTCTCTTCACACTTTCATGTAGGTGCAATAGTTTCAAGCAGTCAGGTATGAAGCTTGTAGGACAAAAAAAAAATACCACTTTCATTAATGTGAGTCGCTGTGTGTTGCATTTACAGCATTCCTTCATTCATCCTTAGTAACTTCCTAGTCAGAGTTGTGGTGGTTTAAATTAGGCTACTAGTTTGTTTACATTTGGGGAAATACAGTAGAAACGATTCAATTTATTCAAAAATTTTGTTGGCAGGAACATTTAAAAATAATATCTGCAAGAACAGGTTTAGAAACAGTCCCCTGCACATCTTTAGTTATGAACTCGAGTAATACAGCGTACCGTAGCTGAGGCTGAGGGACGTTTATATCCGTACACAGATACAAATACAATTATTTTAAGCACTAAATAGATACAGATAGTGGCACTGATTATGCCCTCATAAGATATAGCAAACAATTGACACTGAATCCGAAGTGAAGAGATCTTTTCTGCTCAAGTGAAAGTTTACTTAATTGGCACTATAATCCTCACTGCTTCAGAAACACAGAGCTACGGAGAAAGAGGAAAAAAAAAAAATCTGTCCTCATTAAAAAGTACAACCCTGCTTCTGAACGTGCTCACACAGAATTGATTAGAAAGCTAACGGTGTGATGTTCATTTCTTTCATTGTTCTGCCGAGGAGCTCGATAAGACAGGCCGTTTCACCGCGCATCCCAATTACAACATTGCAGATCAAGCAAGGTGCAAGATTAACTAGAGAAGCCTCACTAACACAAAGAGAATTTCTAACTTAACAGGGTGTCATTCCTTCCTGATAGCGCCCATCAACGGTTCAGCTGCCTTCACTCCATGAATAATTATGTGCCTTGGATTTGAATATAAATATATAAACATATACACACTTCTAAGAACTCAAGAGCTGGATTTAATTTTAAAGATGTCTCTTTTTATTATTATTATTATTTTTTTTTTTTACTTTTTACCCCCAAAACCCATACATTTTTTTTTTTCCCCCTCAGTGTTTTTTTTTTTTTTATTACGCAGTATATTTTGAGTGTTTTATTATCAGGATCAGAAATAGAAGATTTCTGAAGTTTTATAGACAGCGTATTGAGGTTTTAAAGTTTAAACCAAGGATAGAAATAGAGTGAGCACTGATTTTGATCAAAGATGTTAGGACCTCAGAGATTGAGAACTGAACACTGAAAGAAAAAAAAAATGAAGCTTCTGGACAGGCATAGATCATTATTTTAGCACTGGAAGTGTCATCTCATTAATCAGCCTTGCCACTGACTTCTCGTTATTGGGTAAATGGAAAGTATGTATTTGTTTTTGCTGTACATGGTGTAGTCATGAAACACATGTAGAAACTGAGTCTCCACTGGTATAGAATTTCAATTATAGAAAAATCAAAAGGTATTAGACCTTCTGATTAATAAAACAACACAGAACACACAGGAGACTATGTTGAAAAGGTAGTGTAGGTCATTACTTACAGTATTGTGTGTGTATGTGTGTATATGTTGTTGTGTAGTTGGGATGGAGGATGGGATTTTTATGTATGTTGATTAACCTCACTTTATTCATGAGTTACTTTCTTCATTCAGGTTTAATTTAGCTTAATGAATCCCAGAAGCATTTAAATTGTTGACAAAAGTCAAACCCACACAATCACAGAGAGTGAGATGGATTGATAAAGGTCTTATTAATCTCCTGTTCTTTTTTTTTTTTTTTTCTTTTCATTTCTGTATTCAGAAGCAGCTCATGAACAATTTAGATATTCCTTCACTAATGGAGATTCGGAAGGCTCAGTGGGACATCTTTTATACATCAATAAGGCCAATTATCTGTTTAACTCTGAGAGGCTGTGTCACCGCATCTGCTCTCCCCTCTTTTCATCCATGCCTTTCTCCTCCTCAGCACTAGAGGGCAGTGATGGCATGCTGAGCCCCCCAGGGGGGTGCCTATTGATTATCTCACCCAGACCCCCCTTATACACACACACACACACACACACGCACACACATTTATAAAAATATATATATATATATATACACTTTTACCCAATTCTGTCCAGAACCCACTTCTGAGTTCAATGCCATGGCATTGCTGCACAGCTGGCAGACTCGGAGCTTTAGCGTTAATGCTAAATGCTAATACCGTGAGAGAGACAGCTCCAGCCTGTACACCTTCACCCAAACAGCAATTTAAAGAGAACGAGAGCAGGAAGGGTGGTTAAGATGACAGGGAAGCCATTTAAAGTAGAATTTTGGATTGTGTCCAGAACTTTGTTCAGAAAATGAGCGTGTCCCTCATGATGCAATAAGCACAGGAGGTAAAAAGGGCATTGTTACCTACATTGTGAATTGTAGCTCACTGTATAAATTGCGAGGCAACATGGTTTTACATTTGAAAATTTGTAACAAGTCAAATGACTCAATTTGTATGAAAGGTATTACCACTGATTAGAGAGGCTGTTTCTTTTTTCCACTAAGGTTCATCTACAAGGACGTGGAAAATGTCATCAAAGTAGACATTGTTTTTGTGAGCAAAAAAAAAAAAAAGTAAAAAGTATGTTTTGAATACACTGACATCACTATCAGTCTGCTCATGTCTATTGTGTTTCTTCAACACACATGTGTTATAAATGTGCTAGGACTGTTTTTATCGCTGCTGATCTGGTTGTTACATTGTGGTCTTAATTTTTTATTTGAGAACATTGCAACTTAATTTTGCCTTTTTGTTATTACACCCTTGTAAAGAAGCACCAGAACATGATGTATGTGGACTTCTCCTGAATCTAAGAACCTGGATGAACTAGGAACTAGTGGAATAATTTCCAATCAGAGATTCTTGTGGCTTAAGAGTGCATTTCCACATTTCGCCTTCTCTACTGCATACTCTTAGTGTCTGACATATTGCCACCTACTGGGCTGGTGTGCTCATGTGAGTGTTTTCAAATATTATTTAGCATTTATGCTTGTATACAAAAAAAAAAATCAATATACATACCTGTGGATGAGGCCTAAATATGAATAAGAACCAACATGGCAACTGCCCAGATCCTGTCCACAAACACACAAAAGTATCCCATTTCCTTGTCAATAACTGCTCCAAGTAAAACTAAGAAAAAAAAAACAAAAAAACTAAAAAACTTTAAAAACAAATGCTATGAACTCTTTTTTTTCCTCTCTGGTGGCTATATCTTACTTTGAAAAGCTCAAAGTTTGTTCAAAAGTTTCCATTGGAAACCACTGAAATGGAAATACATGAAAAAGATAAATGCCAGTAAGGTTTTAACATTCAAGATTCTCAGACTTATGGATACCTAAGTGAACATCTGATATCAGATGCTTTGTGGGTTCCACATCACCTTGTTGTGTTTGAATTCATATGGATTTCTCGTTAGATCTCATAAGTTGCATTGACTGTGATTTCAATCAAGTATTTTGGATATTGTGGGCGGTCAAAAGACAAGTTTTATTCATGGTCCAAGCATTATGTGATCTAACTTCTGCCTTTGAGGCAGCATTTCTATGACCAGAAGAACCTGATCTATGTTTATGCATTCTTCTTGGTCTAGTTCAGTTACTTAACTGGTCCCAGACTCGATCCATTTTTGCATGTATACAGTATATGAACATGTTGGAGTGGTTCTGAAAAAGGTGAAAGGCTGCCAGGAAACTACAAACAGTGCAATGCTGGCTGACCTCAAAAACATGCACTTTATAGAATTTTGTTATACCTCTTTTAGTTTGCCTACACAACCTGCCCAACATAGCCAAAATCTGAAGAATCTCTGTTTCAAGTTTCTTTTCTCATCATACATGAGAAAAGAAGTCTTCAAGGCAGAATTCCCTATCCTGCATGATGTGCCCTATGTATGTTGTTCTTCTTCTTGTCCAGTCAGGTTCCAGCAGCAGTGTCCCAGCTGTTGAGAGGCCTCTGCTTGTCCTGGCACAAAGAGTACGCCTTGCATTCCCACAGTCCAAGGCTCCTCTTGGTAATATGGCAGGATGACACAGTGAAAGGTTTCATATTCATAACCCACAGAAGTGTGACAATGTCTCAACCATCAGCAGGCTCCATTACCCCTGGACCCAGAGAAGCAGACACCCATCGGTCCATATCCAGATGGGTCAAAGCCAAGCTGGCATTTTCACCAGTGCCCTGAAATCATAAAGGGGTTTTATTGCCAGTGATGGACTGCCAAGTTGCTGTAAAAAAAAAAAAAAAGAAAAAGAAAAAAATGAAGTAAAAAAGAGGAGTTGTTTGTTTGAATAGCCACTTTTGCAAGACTTGGAATAGCTTTTTCGTTTCACAAAAGACAACCTTAAGCTTGAAGACTGTGCTCATAACAGATTAGACTAAAAAGGATCCCAAAAGCCAAAATGTTCATAATTTTGCTGATTTTTAATACAGATGTTTGTGTTTATTCACTGGTCCAAGCCAAACAAGCCAGCAACATGGCATATTTCCTCCCCAATCTTTCCATCGGATGGCTGTAAGTGATTGTTTCATGCAGGATCTGAGTTAACTCATGCCGCCAAACCACTTCCCACAACAACCTGACAATGCTGTTTTCCGCACTTTGCTCCATGTTCAGGTCAGATCAAATGTAGCAAAAGATCCACAGCATGGTTCTTTAAATCCCTGCCATTGTGTATATGCGTGTAGCTTGGCGACCCAAGCAGGAGCCCTGTGGGAAATGTACGCTTTCCTTTGCCAGCTTAAACTTAGATAGAGCCATTTGGGGTTTTGGATCGTCTTGTTCCAGTCTTACTGTGGCGGAGGTTGTTGCTAAAAACGACCAGCCAAATGGGGCAATTAATGTGATCTCCTTGGGTAATGTGTAGCCACAAGTAGCATAAATGCAGCAGGAGCCTCTGGACTTATCCTGTCACTCAGGCTTTTGTGGATACTTGGCCAGCTGGTTAGCAGTCTTGGCTAGCCACAAGCTGGCTATAGCTGGTAGTCTGGAACAGCGGGAAGCTTTGACTACACAAGACCTGTGAAAAAGAATCAGCAATCATTGAGCCTGAGACAAGTCACTCTAGAAACCCTGATGATGTCATTTTATAGCCTGTTTAGCTTTTGATCCTTCTCTCTTTTTAAAAGCCATGGTGATCTCAGAGGCATTGTCGGCACTTAACCTTTGAGTTAGTCTTAATATGTTTTATGATTTAACTGGAGCTTTAAAGTATTTTCGCTTTGGCCCCTGAAATGTGAAATGAAGGGGGTGAAGATTGAGATATGAGGGATTAGTTAGTGATGGGACATGTGTTCCTAAAATCTGAAGCCTGTAAAAATAGTCCAATCAGACAGGCACGTTGTCTGAGCGAGTGCCCCGACAATGGGGTGTTAGGGGGATGGTGTAAAGAGTACAGGCTATCATGGAAACATCTGTGAGTATATTCCAGTTTTGCCATTAACATGTGGATCATATTAATGCTGATCTATTTAGCACTTGTCTAACTTAGATGGACACTCACACGAATGTCACTGAAGCTGACCGGGCATTTGTGTATGGATTTTGTCATGGATCAAAGATTTTTTCATGACCTCAAATAGTGTCATTTATACAATTTTAGGAATATGTCCTTTAACTTAGTGATTTGTCCAGGATACAGGGAGTGGCGTATAGTTTCCTTAGCATAGTGTGCATGAACTTGTGGTTAACTCTGTTTGTTTTTGAGTTCTCCATTCCTGTCTGTCTGGCCCACTCTTCTCTAAACTCGGTCTTTAAGATACAGCTGGAGTCCAGGAATGATCACGCAGAGATTTGTGCCTGAGAGAACAAGATTGAGTTACACCCAAGCTAATCCTCTTAAAGCCCTTTGTGTTCTGCCATTAAGAAACTGGATATTATTTCATCAATAAGTGAATTTAATTGGTGGTCTCGTATGACACACAGTCAGACACGTGCCTTTGGTTAATGCTTTTCTCTCCAACACCCAGTCCACCCTGTCTGTGTGTGGATTGGCATAACAGGACAGTAAGAACTTCGTAGGATGTGGTCAGTAGGTGGCTGATCATGGGTTTAGGTTGCTAATTGAAGCTTATTCTGACTCACCGTCTGGGGATTTTGTTTGTCCCTGTTCATTCCCTTTTCATTGTATGGCTGTGGCAGTGGGTATTATGAATAGACATTCCTCAGAAGTCCTCCAGGAATATAATTGAGTCCCAGCCTGAGTGAATGCCTGGCATTCTATAGTCAGTATTGTAATGGTCTTATCCCTGATTGATTTGGATGTTTGAAGGGCCAGGCCTTGCTGTTGGCCATTGACTGGCTCTGACTAGCACCTAGGGCTTTGTGTGGCAGTGTGCCTGGCATAGCTGTCCATCTTGAATTGGCTGCTGTAGCACTTGACAATTACTTTAGTCATGCATTTATTTATTTATTTAGTTAGTTAGTTTATTTTGGGGGCAGGGGGTTGTTTGTTCTGAAATGTGTTGCAATGGAAGGGGGGTACAGGGAGGTTTTCTTTATTTTTAGCCATTTTGAGATAATGACAGACAGACACACAGAAAGAAAGATAATAGATAAATAAAACAAAATAAGAGCAGCAACCAAAAATTACTCATCACTGTAATACTGGGGAAATATATATTTTTAGTGCGGTTAAAAGAGAGAATAAAATTGTGTTAAAAAATCATGTGTTATACTGTAAATAAAAGTAAATTTATTTGTGTTTATAAAAATATTCATGTATTTATTTATTTATTTGTATGTTTATTTATCCATCAATTACTGACATTATTTATCGAGATTGGTGAGCGCTCACGAGAAGACATTGAACAGGAAAATGTATTTATTTGTTTGTTTGTTTGTTTGTTTTTTAATTTAAACAAAAAGAGTAACAATCAAAACCAAGTTTCACTGCAAAAATCATCATTTGAGTGCTGGTAAAAAGAAAATAAGCCAAGTTTGTTATTGAATTATTTTATTTATGTATTTATGTCATTCTTTGATTATTTATTTATTCATTGTTCATTCATTAACGGTATTAATAAAAATAAATTAAGACATTAAAATAAAAATAATGGCATGAAATGAAATTAAATGAAGTGAATTGGAAAAAAAAAGAAAAAGAGCCACAACCTTAACCAAGCCTCACTGCAAAATTGGGGCAACACGGATTTTGGTGAGTGCTGGTAAAACAGACATTAAACATGCAAATTTTGTTGTTTCTTTAGTCTCTTTCCCCACAATAACTATCCTCTGTGTATTCTCTCGACACGCTTGCACCTGATGATTGCAGGAAGAGTTTAAATGTTGGAAGCCACATGGGGGCTCATTAACAAAGCGATAGACTGAAAAAGAAGTTTCAGCACTGTGTGGTTTGGGAGGAGAAGCTGGGGGGGAAATTTAGAAGCAGCGGTAGGTGATATGCTGAATTGAGGATGGAGCTCAAGAAGGGACCGCCCCTTCTCTTCTCCCCAAGGACTCCCTCTTAATTTGGGCTCTCCTCCCTCTGAGTCCCCTGCAAGTCAACCTTTGGCCCTGGAGGCCCCTTGCTAACCTTAGCTCTTACTGTTTTACAGGCTCATCATTACAATGATCATTTGATGAGACAACTACTAACAAGAAAGTGAAAAATCTGACAGAGATTTATATAGAAAGCAAGTAGATTGACAGGACACGGTGCAGGCTTGTTAGTGCAATAAATCCATAAAAAATATAACAAGTTAAAGTCATAATTCCAAACTGACAAGCTGACAGATTGCAAGGTGTTACAGTGTTTTTTTGTTTATTTTGCTGATTAGTTCCGGACCTGTGCGGCTTAACTGAGGTCAGTACATACTTCTTTAATTTAAGGAATCTGGAAAGAAATGATAAAAATATGGATTGCAGATAAATGGCATGCAGTAAAATGAAGAGGAATTGAAGGGATGGAAGTAGTTTGGGATAAAAGTCTAGAGAACAACTGTTTGAACAGCCGAGTCAGAACAGTATGCATTATGAAGTCTCCCGACTTCCTCTATGATTTCTAGAGATGCCAGTTCTCCCATTTCAAAGAGAATGCTCAAATGGTAATATAAAGTTGAATCAACACACAGCTGTGGGATGACTTTTATATGCACCGTGTCACTTTCATCAACATTTGCCGCGTTTTGATCTCGGCTAATATCATGAATGTTAAAAGCAAGGGAATATGTGTCATCGTGCTGGTTATGATAGCTGACAATCATTAGCTGTTCCAAGGGAAAAAAGAATGACAAACTTAAAATGATATACATTTTGTCTGGGTTTTTTTTTTCTTCTTCTTTCCTTTCTAGTCAAATTACAGACAGGATCATTTGAAAAGTTCAGTAGAACTCCATTTCTCTGAGTGACTAAAACATGCCAGGATTATAAACTTACAAATATTGTTTCAAACCATGACATCTCTTGGAATGCTTGTACTAACAGTTAGTATGCCTAGCATATGCATATGTTCTGCTTTCTGGCATAAGTTGACCTTTTTTTTTTTTTTACATATTTTTTAAATTCCTTCATTGACATGGTGGTCTAGTTTCACTTTGGATATCAGTTCTCTACATTACCCACAATGCTACTGCTGCTGATACCTGCTGATAGTGGTGCAGTGGGCTTTAACCCTTGTTTCATCTTGGCCTAAAGAGACAATGCAGCAGCGCTTTAGGGTACGTTTACATGAAAACGATGTACTAAAAACGGAAACGTTTTTCCTTTGCGTTTTTGAAAAGTTTCATGTACAGATGACAATGATTTCAAAACGATCCCCGTTCACATGGATCCGCAAAAACGACCAAAGACGCTGTATTATGCATGCCAGGCCAGTAGTTGGCGATGTCACTTTTTAAAGAAACACTACGCACCTGCGCACATAAGCATTCATGTCAATGTATCTGCCAAATTGATCCAGGCAAGACTGCCCTATAAACAAATTCAAGTAAATGGGGTGGCTTAGTGGTTAACACGTTCGTCTCACACCTCCAAGGTCGGGGGTTCGATTCCCACCGTGGCTCTGTGTGTGTGGAGTTTGCATGTTCTCCCCGTGCTGCGGGGGTTTCCTCCGGGTACTCCGGTTTCCTCCCCCAGTCCAAAGACGTGCATGCTAGGCTGATTGGCGTGTCCGTAGTGTATGAATGGGTGTGTGAGTGTGTATGTGATTGTTCCCTGTGATGGATTGGCACCCTGTCCTGGGTGTACCCCACCTTGTGCCTGATGCTCCTTGGAATAGGCTCCAGTGAGCCTGAAAAGGATAAGCAGTATAGAAGATGGATGGATGAATTGTGAAAACCCACACTTGTCAAGCATAGATTTGGCTTATTTGTCTTGGTTATTAACTTGTGAGACGTCCCTAATGTAATGTAATGTGCAAGTTTTTTTCATTGTGTAAATGGATTTTTCTGTCTTCAACCACTTCAACCAATCACAATCTTTCAGCTTTTCTTGTGCTCCAGGTCAGGATTCTGTTAACAAAGCTCGTTGATTTTTAAATACTGAACAAAAATCTGAATAGTGCATCTTTAATACTAATAATTGACCATCGTTGTACTAAAATGGAACAAAATCGGCAAATACAAATCGAATAGTGAGGCAGTCAGTCTGCTTTCTATATTTTATTGTCAATAAAAGGATACAGATATACTCCAAAACAAACTATTCCAAAGATAATTATAAGATTTTGAATACCCTTTGTCGGCATGGATGTGGGTTAATAATTTGAGTCCGCTGGTCGTAGTAGTGATGCAGTAAAGCTACACATTACTGGAGAAGCATCAATAAACTCAAAATCTTGAGCAGCACAAACACAGTCCCGTAGTCCAGCACTGTAATTTTGAATGTCTTGCACATTGTTTTGAAGTACTCGCACGCATACTGAACATGTAATACGCGTGCACATGACGTCATCGTTTACACAAATTCTCGTTTTTGTATGTTTACGTGTTTTCCGTTTTTAGTTGAAAATGTTGACGTGTACATTAGTCATAATATGACATTAAGCATCACTGGAAAATGGTGAAAGAGAAAGGAAGCTCTTGTTCTTTTGTTTCACCATTGTGCTAGAAAGTCCCTTTGTGATGTGAACAAAAGACATCATCACTAACTTCTCACAGGTATAAGGAAAGTGCACCATCAACCAAGGAACCAATGGCTATCCCAAATATTTCAATATAAACATATATTTCAGGTCAGAGCTTTCTTTTAAGTTTCTATTATAATCCATTGCCCTGTTTTCGTTACTAAACCATAACTGTCAGCTGTCATTGTATCATTTTTCTTGGAGTACATCAGTGGCTCACCGGTCCTGTTCAGAGAACCTAGTGTCTTATTGGCACTGGAACAGTGGCAGCAGTTCCTCTTATTAGAGAGAATATCCCTCAACAGGCTTCTGCTCGGCCGGCCGATAGGAGCGCAGAAGCTTCAACACTTTGCCTTGTTTTCCTCCATCGTGTGAAGATCTGAGCGGTTAGCTATGGGGTAGGAAGACAAACGGAATAAATAACAGGGCTACCCTTGAAAGCTCTCAATTGATGTCGGTGGTGTGTGGTTCAGTGGCTTCTCTGCCGTGTTACATGGGGGGATGTTCTTTGATGGTGGGAGGAGGATGTAGGCTACACTTCGGAGCACCGCCATTGTTCCTGGCCCTCTCGGGGAAACCCACCACCGTCCTCCCTGCTGTTGTTGCCCTTGGAGGTTGGGGAACCTGGTGAGATGGAGGAGAATCTAGGCCCAATGCCCAACGATCTGTCAAACAGGGTGTTTTAATAAAGTAGAGGGTGCAAGAAAGAAGGGAGGGAAGGGATATGAGAGAGATTGGAGCAAGCCAGAAAGAGCCTGGGCTTGTGACAGACAGAGGGGAATGGTGATGTAGATGAGAGGTGACAGTTCTCTCCGGGTTTGTGTGATTAATTGGGATCAGGTCAGCTCTCCTGTGTCTGGACACTAATCATATTCAGTCTCATAAGGCTATTTACATCGCCTCCCTCTGCTGTGTACACTACAGCAAATAAAGCAAAATGCATACAAATGTCACTTTCAGACTTCATCTTATTTATATTACTGTCAGGAATAATGACGATACATCCAGGAAATAGCATTCTGAATATATTTACCATTTTTAATTCCTAATCTATTTTGCTATGCCATTTTTATTTTGGGCTGTGTTTGGATTTCTTAAATAATGCATCTTTTTTTTCTCCTTCTATTTTTTTTTTTTTTTTTTTTTTTTTTTTTGGTACCTACTGCATTCTTTATGAAAGGTACCAGTAGTATGAGGTATCTCTTGCAAGTGTTAGTGCTTAGAAGGTGGTTGTCACAGCTACGCTAACTTTACATTTCACAAACTCTGTCTCAAAGCAGAAGCCCTTTCACAAGACGGGATGGGTACCTAGACAATGGAGGTGCAGGTACAGAGAAAACACATGGAACTGTGAATAATTTATAAAAAGGGAAGAATCCAAAGTAAAGCAAGCAAAGCAGGAGAGTAAGTAGGAGATGTAGGCACCGGTGACATATCAAGCGACAATAAAGATATTGAGAGTGTAGAAGCAGGAAAGTCTACTCTGAGAAGTGACACTCTAGCTTTCTGCTGCTGTCGAGAACCCAGGCCACTTTTGAAAACCATCCATTCTGTGACTTGTTTACGAGACGCTCTTCAGCCCGAACAGTAAAACTTTGCACCGCATCAATGCAAGATGCCTTCTTTTATTACTTGTTGGGCTTGTGCAGGGGTGCACTGGAGTGCTCTCCTCTTTTATTTCTAGTTGGTGTATGGATGTGTTTTCCACTAGGGTGCTACTGTGTGAGTCTTTGCTTTGGTTAAATATAATTAAATAATCACATAAAGGCCCATTACTACTTTTTTGCTTTTATGCTAGTTGTATTTATGTTGTGGGCTGGAGGAAAAAAAAAAAAAGATGTGGCTGAATTTTGAATTTTTTTATGCCAATAATAAACTTTGACATCTCCATTTTAAGAAAACATAAATACATTTTACCTAATTGACTTGAAAATGACTTCATTTATGCTTCGTTCTAACCTTGTCTTGGTGTCTTCCTTCAAAAGATCATTTTGGGCAAAGAGCCAGTTAGTCCGCATAAAACCTTTGCTAGAATTCTTTAAAATTTCAGAAATGTGATTTTCTCCCTTTTCACTTTTGGTGCTAGTTGTGCGAAAGAGAAAAATATTTCAGTACAGGAAAGCCAGCAGTTTTCCATATATATATATATATATATATATATATATATATATATATATATATATATATATATATATATATAATATAAAATAAAGAAAATGTCGAAACTTCACTATGTGAAGGGTTTTCCAACAACACCACACATTTATGTGCAAACGTTCTCCACTCATGTATATTTAAGCATCCATAATGCTGTATTTTGGAAACAGAGTCTCTGGAAAGAATTAGCATAAGCCAGCTTGTATAAAAGTTAACATATGCTTCAAGATGGGTGAAGGTTGGGATTAGCTTTTCTTAGTTTATATGCGATCCAGTGAAATCCATTTCCTTCCTATGATTTTTGCATGAAATTGGTTACTTTTGTTGCCATTTAGATGTTTCATACTCTCCGTGTAGTGTCCAAAGTAGTTAGCTTCCAAAACATGACCATAACAATATCACCAATATAGAGTTTACCAATTTGTCCACAAGGCCCCTGTTTATAATTTTGGGTGAAAGTCCATGGAAAAAATGCTCAGCCAGCAGAGGCAGACGTTCGTTTGGCACTCAGACCCCTGAGAGAGTAGTGGGCAGACGGATGCCCAGACGTCCAGTGAGTCCCTGACCTGCCACTTTAGATGCTCCGTTATGAGTTCCACTGTTGATGGCTGTGACAAAAAAAAAAAAAGCAAAGAAAGAAACTGTCCATGCAAAAATCTGTCACTTCCTTGCCACTTTCATCCCCCACACACTTCAAAACGTGACATGTGTCACGCATAAGAGGCTTAGAGCCGCCGTGATTTCCTTCCAACTGACGCTTTGATGGTGATTTCGCTCGAGGCATTTGTCACACATAACTTACTCTGATAACAATGAGAACTAGTGCACGGTTGAAGGGGGAGAATGAACGTGTGTAAGTATGCAGATATTGTAAAATCCTTACAATCACCATAGGAGAAGGAATCAAAGTGGAAGGCGAAATGGGGGAAGCATGTATCACAGGCTTGTCATCTTCCCTCTTGTTCACCTAGTGACTCTAGTGACTGCCTCTGGTCTTACAAATTTTGGCTGCTGTTAGGTTCTGAAGAAGGGAATAGGGAAATCATAGATCTGAATTCTTCAGTATGATTTCACTAGTAGGAATTCTACGATGAGCAGTCAGTTTTGTTGGAATTTAATACAAATCAAGCTATGGTTGTTAACACCATTCGTCAGTCTAAACATCGCCTCAGAAAAGCAAGGTGGCTGACTGCACTCCAAGGAAAGTGCTGTCTGCCATCTTCCACATACATGAGCTCACAGACGCCTATGATTGGTTAGTGTCACTGTGATTGACCGAGGGAACAGAGCATGTCATCCTTTCTACTGAGAGAGCACGGACAGTTTTTTTTTCTTAAACTCCTGGTCATGAATGTCTGAGGATTCAAACTTGTGATTTCAGACAATGGAGAAAACATAGCATGAGCACCAGTTAGGAAAGATGTGATAGCTTTATTAATGTTCTCGGAGGAATGTGGTTGCCTTCACCCTTCCTTATCGGTAGTTGAACAATAAGGAAGAGATGGCTGGTGGGAGGAAACTGGCAGATTTGGGAGAATATGGGGGAAGATATTCATTAAAAAATTACTTTTTTCTATTAGTTCATTGTTGGGATTTTGCTCTCTGTACTAGATTGCACACTATTCTGCAAATTTTCACTTCTTCATCTTCAGTAAATGCTTTATTCTGGTCAGGGTAATGATGGATCTAGAGTCTATCCTGGGAAAACTGGGTGTAACTGAGGAAACACCCTGAGGGGAAGGAAAAAAAAAAAAAAAAAAAAAAAAAATTTTTTTTTTTTTTTTTTCCTTGTGGAAAAATAATGCAGATACAGCACTAAGCACCAAATTATCTGCAGAATCACTAAGCACATCACAAATATTTCATTATAAACATATTGTGTTTCAGGGTGGAGTTTTGCTTTAATCTAACAGTTAATAGTTTTCCTTCATAAGCTTTTTTACAAAGTGAGCTACTTGAATTCTTGACAATCTGCACAAGAGTTAATTGTAACGAGTTAAATACTGATTGCAGGTTTAATCTTCATGCCTAATTCTATTCATCTCTCCATGCCCCATCTCTCTTTCCTCTGTAACCTATTAGCGCATTTTGTCCATATGCCATACGGATTAAATTTCTCACTGTATCTCTGTCTTATCATAGAAGATCATTGTCATGAATTAACTTTTTAAAAGACCTGGTCAACTCCTGACCTCAAATTCATACGTGTTCAGTTAGCACTGCTAAACTATGAGGTATCAGACTAGAAAATGCTTTTTCCTTTCTCATTTTCACTTATATTTTTGTTATTGGTGATGGCTGTAACTCTATCTCCAGCTCACTCTCACATTATAACCAGAGGCAGATTATGTTTATTTATGAGCCAATACATGAATGCATATATATATATATATATATATATATATATATATATATATATATATATATATATATATATATATATATATATATAAAATAGTGACAAAAATGGAACTGTTTTTTTTTTCAGTTATTATTGCTTTATTATTTGGTTTTATGTATAATCTACATTATGATGTGTGGAAATTATAATGCTTAACATAGGTCCTAAAGTGATTATGAATTAAGCCTTGAGGAAGTACAGAGCACATACTGTATGCACTTTAAATTTCCGTGGTTTTCATCTCAAGAAATGTAGAAGAACATCTGTTTATCCACACATCTTTTACGGAATGAGATTCCAAAATGATGATATTGTCTAAAATATTAAATAAAATAATATTATTCTCCATCCATCCATCCATCTTGTATACCGCTTTATCCTTTTCAGGGTCACGGGGAAACCTGGAGCCTATCCCAGGAAGCATCAGGCACAAAGCGGGGTACACCCTGGACAGGGTGCCAATCCATCACAGGGCTCACTCACATACACATTCACACACTCATTCATACACTACGGACACTTTGGATATGCCAATCAGCCTACCATGCATGTCTTTGGACTGGGGGAGGAAACCGGAGTACCTGGAGGTAATGCCTTAAAAAAAATAGAATATTCAGGACAATGAGAAACTGTAGAATGGTATTTATTTATTTTTAAATTTTTTTTGTACATTCCTTCTCAAAATCTTTATCTGAGGACGTGTAGCTGGTGTGAAAACACACCACCCACTCACCATGTTGTAACTGTGTGTACATGTGTTTGCTTTGGAAGGCTTAAGTCTTGCACGCCATCAAAAAAAAAAAAAAAAAAAAAAAAAAAAGACACCGTATCTGTTTTCCTGTCCAACTATCGTTTCAGTCACTGTTCATGACTTTATGCAGAACGAAAACACACTGCACTGAAAAGCGGCTACAAAGAAACGATCCAGGGTACATTCATTAAACTGCAACGATAGTCAAGATAGAGAGACTTACATTTCTGAAAAAAAAAGTACAGACTAAAATAAATAAAACAAAATAGAAATATTTGCACAGTTGGAGAAACAGCCCTCCTGCAGTCATACACACGCTACACTCGTCTCCAAATATCTAATCAAGTTCACTGAAAGTCCACTCTAAGGCTGGAGCTTCCATCAAACCCCACACGCGATGAAAGAGTGGTCAGTAGCAGCTTTAATTTGTGAAGAGATCTGGATGACAGATCTATGTATCATTCACAACATCTGCACATGTACACTAGGAGATGGGTAATATTTGACAGACTTTGGGTGAGAGGTAGAGAGATGAAGAGAAAGGAATAAAGCGGTCGTGTCTGGAATCATGTGCACTGCCGAATTCCTCTGTTTCCTGTGGACTCATTAGAACAGTGTGCTGTATCTTTAAGGGCCAAAATCTGTCAGTTCAGTTGTGATGAAGTCTATGTGACGTGGCTGTGAGGGAGTTTTTACAGATGTTTCTGTAGCAGAGATATTCTCGCCACATGTGTCATGAACATCCAAGCCTTTACGTTTCACCACAGTGAGATTATAGTGACCTCAAATCAACTGCAGTGGTGTTTCTGGTAATAGTTATGACTATTCTTTTGCAGAGAAACCAATCTTTGTCCAGACTCTGGCTTGGACAACCACTCTGACACATTTACAGGTGTGTGTAATGTATAAATGTGTATTTAAATGTGTAGAAGAATTGTGCATATCTCAGGATTGTATATTGACTTTACTGTATTTATATGTTGAGTCTATATAAAGTATACTGTGTTACATCAATGCAATTATTTTTTTTCTCGTATTCTACTGATTATATTTCAAGGTAAAGTGTAATTATAGTGTGTTGGAACATAAAAGAAATACTGATACTATACATGAATGCTGTCCTAGTGGTGGAGTCACCCTTATGGATAAGATTAAATCATTATAAACTGTACATTTTGTTTAAAAAAAAAAAAAAAAAAAAAAAGTTTCTTAAAATAAAAGCCTTAGTCCTTTTATAAAGTGGAAGGCAGTGTATGTCATGTTGCTTTAACAGCCGAACAAGCCGATATCGACTGTTTCTCACCTTTTTGGCTTTGCTGCTGTTGACAGGATTCCTTTTGAACCAGGCCTATTGTGTCCACTGACTGGGTTTTTGTTGGAGATGAAACAGATTATGTATGGTGAGCATCGTGCTTGTGTACACAGAGGGAATAACACTCCTTCATACAAGACTCCAGATAATACTGACATGTGGATTATTCCCTTTGCATGTCTAGTGATTTTGTCCGAGATGCTCAGCCATGATGGTACAGAAGTGTGTCAGGATTAAAGTTTCATTCTCCAAAACATGCCATGCCTCCGTAGGTTTCAGTGAAACCCTTCAAAGTATGTCACTTTTTTTTTTTTTTTTTTTTTTTTTTTTTAACACAGTATGTGTTTTGTTTTTTTTGCGTTTTTTTTTATTTCTTATTTTAATGAAGTTTATTCAATAATAATGGCATAACAGAGGGTGAAATTTAAAGGGGAAAGAAACATAAGGAATGAAAACAGGAATTTTCATGTTTGAATAGTAGATTCATAGTAAGGAGGTTGATCGGTAAGGAGGTCATCGTCTTTTAGTCAGTTATTTTAGAAACACAACTAAATACTTGTGTATAACGACTATAATAATAATAATAATAATAATAATAATAATAATAATAATAATAATAATAACCTATATAGAACAGGACATAGTTTAACTTTCTGCAGAATACATACAGTTTGTTTTATGCCCAAATTGGCAAAAATTCATTGGCCCAATCATGGAAAATTACTAAATTCAATTATATATATTTTCATAATGATATTTTAAGGAAAATACTACATAGTATGACTCAACAGCAATTAAATATAATTCAAATCAATTCTATTTTCACAATAGAAATTGTCACAAAGCAGTTTTATGGAAAGCTGGATGTAGATTTACATCCCTAACCCTACACCCTAGCAAGCAACAAATCAACAAGTAAGCGTTCATTCTCAATTTCAGCAACAGCACCGAGCAACAGTGCGACACGTGACATTTTCTCAATTCTGTGCCAATTAGGTATGACGCAGTAATGCAACAAATCCACAAGAAATGGCTCGAATGATTCTTCTGACCAATTCTGTGCCACCTGTGGTCCGATATTATTTCAATCCACCATTCCAACTTTAGTTCCTACTTGATCTTAGTACCCATTTACTATTTGATGCATAATAATGAAATTGGTTTCATCTTTTCCCTCTCATTAAATGTGTATAGAGGTATTAGGAAGAAAAATAAAGCTTGGAAGGGAGCATCAGAGATCGTTGGTGTCTCTGGTGAGCGTACGTAGCGAGTACCGTTAGCTTGCTTAACTAAGCCAGTAACAAATCTAATCCTAAGCTGAGCTCGTAACATGCAATTCCATTCATACATCCATACATTCATTTTTCATTCCAATTATCCTACACAGGGTTGCAGGGAGCCTGGAGCTTATCCCAGGGAACTCAGGGCACACGGTGGCAGACACCCTGGACGCCATCGCAGGGCAAAACCTATTCACCTATTCACCTATTCGTACACACCTATTCACTCACTGCAGACGATTTGGAAATGCCGATCATCCAGAGTGACTGTGGGATTCAAACGCTCAACCCTGGAGGTGTGATGCACATGAGCTAACCACTAATTCATCGTACCCCTAACATGACACTCCAACAATCAATTTTGACACTGATTGGTTTGATATTTAATTTGTATTTTACTAGTTAACTATGAAAGATATATAATATATAGTTACAACCATTTCTCATCTGAAATAAAAAATGCTGGACAGGCCACACCCACAAGATACAACAGTAGTGGTTGCTCACAGAGACAAACTCTAAGGACATGACTGACTTGTTACTCACTAGTGTGAACATAGGGCATTGAGCAAGACCTGAGATGACATGAGGAATCCTTAAAAGGAAGCAGACTCAAGAGGGAATTGTGCTATTATAAATCATTACAGTCTAATAGTAAAGACAAACAGTACTGAGTGTGTTGAAAGGATAGGAGTCCTGCGATGAGCACAGGACAGTGTTTATGATTATAGCAGTAGGTTAACTTTCAACATTTCAAGCAACATCCATCTCTGCCTTTTTTCTGTTATTTCTCTCAGATAACTTTGGTGTGTATGTTGTATGTGTGCAAGAGTGTAACGTTAAAGAAAGGAAGTGGTTTCAGAACTCCATCTGCACCCTGCCTGCCTGTCATCTGGGAATACTTGCCTGGAAATGTAAGAGATTCCATCTCTCTTTTCCTTTTGGTTCAGATGTGAACTTAAATCATAACTATGCATGTGTGTATACATGTGCCAGAATAGGCTATGGAAATGTTTTAGTGACTTTTTATCAGAAGTTTCCTCTTAACATAGTTCATTTATTTATTTATTTATTTATTTATTTATTTATTTATTTATTTTGTATTTCAGTACTCTAATTTTGAGGATGTTGTTATCTAATGAAGTATTATAGACACTGGAAAATTTGGTATTGTGTTAAATCAGATATCAATTTCTTAGGAAATCTGAGACCTGATATAAAGGGAGGATGGAACGAGTGTGATGTGATATTATGTGATGTGATGTGATGTGATGTTATTCCCCCCATCGATATTGACTGATGTACATAAAAGAGTAATGGCATCCTAATACTGAGCCTGTTAATATTTCAGTGGACGTGATGAAGCGGATTTTTGAGTGATGTTCCCTGAAAGTGGCGACACATGTCCTCTCTTAACCCCCCCTCACTGCCACTAGCAGATGTGTCGCTTGATGTAACTGGCAAGTGGAAGCATGCCACTTAATAAAATATCTCTCCTTCTTTGACAGCCTACTTTAATTGACTCCCTTGTCAGTTTTATCAAACTGTGCGTTATCATCATTTGAGATGTTTCCCTTCTTCCTTCCTCGTTTTTCACTTCTCACACGTGGCGCTCTTAAGGAATAGGCTAGCAGATGAACCCTTAGTAACTTTGTTTAAGGACGAGAGAGGAAGAGCTCCACAGAGGCGCTCTTGTCATAGGATCCATAATTCAGACACATCATTTTAATTTCCCTCTGTTCTTTCAAAGGGGAGCGGAGGAGGGAGAGGAGACAGGCTGGTCATTAGCGGCTTAGCGGAGGTGTAGCACCATGACATGAGAGACATGGAAATGTGCCAAGAAGAAAGTGACAACACTGACATGAGGGACAGGGACTCCATCTGCCAATGAGGAATGCAAGGAAAACATGAAGCAAGTTGTTTACAGGAGGAAAAAAAAGTTGCATTTTATTGCAAGTAGCCAAGCATATGTGTGGCAGCTTGGGGAAATCTTTCACATGGTCAGTTTTTCTATGAGATTTTCTACTATATATAGGACCTCTACATGTACAAACTAATCTACTTGTAGCAAATTTGAAAGTATTATAGCTTTACAATGGGGAAATAATTCTCAGCTTTATTATCAGCACAATCCACATCAGTGTATGACTACGTTTACATGGACAGCAGTAATCTATTTATTGACCTTATTCTGAATAAGACAGTATTCTGATTAAGGTGTTTACATGAGTCGCTTTTAGAATACTCCTTTCGTGTTCCCGTTTTACGTGTTATAGAACATAGATCGATTAATGGCACGCGTCATTACGTCCCCACGCCACACCGTCAGACGTTCCCTCCAGAATTTCACGTATATATAATTCGTCTTCGTTATGGTACCATATACAGTTTTGGGTGTTTTTATTTAAAATTTTTACGAACGCTTCAAGTGCAGTTAATTATTTGTCCTGCTGTACGTGCAAATAGACGACTGCTTGAAGCCGTGGGCTGCGTCCCAAATTAGCTGAGATACATGTGTTCCATCTATTATCTAGTAAGTACGCGGTTTCGGACGCAGCCGTGCTCTTTTGTTTGCCGTCAAACGGTTGAGCGCTGCCGTGTGTGTACGTGTCCTGTCGCAAAATGCGGTGAAAACTCCCACACAACTTTAATAGTGTGATTAAGGTGTGTACATGTCTGTAATACACGTGGATAATGCGACTAAAACAGGAATACTCCACACGTCTTAATTCCATTTATGTTTACTTTGAGTATGACCTTAATCGGATTAAGATAATAAAAAATGGCTGTTTACATGCTAGTTTCTTCATCAGAGTATCGTCTTAATCGGGTTAATATCGGATTATTGGTGTCCATGTAAACATACTGTATGTCTCATCATGAGGTAAAAGTCACTCACGACATTTAAACATGAGCCTTATCTTCTCTTCATTCCACTGAACACTGTTTACACTAACATTAATGGGGAAATGATCTCTGGTTCATTCAGTCAGTTCTGTTATGTTATTTATCCACCCATCCATTTTGTGCTAACCAATAAGCCACCGTGCCCCTGTTCTGTTATTTATATCCGATTACAAAATGAATTGACTAGGCTATATTAATTTTGCTATAGCATTTGATCACACCTGGACATTTAGCGAGTGACCTCACACCTAGCTACCAAGGTTTTAGACATATTTATACAAACTGACTGTTCTTTGCAGGCAGACATCAAAGGCAAGGTTTTACAGCAGACTAAATACCAAAACATTTCCACATTGTTTTGGTTGAATATATTTATGCTTTCTTAAAGTAGAGAGGTCATTTGTATAGTATTGACAAATGTACAAACAACTACATTTCGATCTTTGTTTGGTGTTTTCCATACCAGAATTCAGGCCACAGCGACATCTGACATGGGTGAGATGATGATATGCGAGAGTGAACTTTAGACCTTTTTTTTTTTTTTTTTTCATAGCTGCTTACTCCGACCCTCTCCTCTCTTTTGAAAAACACACACACATGTACACTTTCTAGTATTTCATGCATAACTCATGTGGCACACAGTGGTGACACTAAGACCTCTAGTTGGAGTACGGATGGATTAAGTGTCCATGCTGAGACACTGGACTCAATAGCACTGGGTCCATCCCTACGCATGCGGTACTAAGACCACTTCAAATGTCAAACATGTCACTGTGTAAACTCTCTCCGATTGGTTGTTCAGAATAGTCACGGTGACCCGCCTCTTTCTTTGAAGTCACAGGAAATTTGTTGCAAAGTGCCAAGGTTTTGATGTCAGTCTCACTTCTACTCGTTTCATTCTCTCTCTCTCTCTCTGTGTAAATCTGAGGTTCTGGTGACTGCTGGATTCTGACACGCCACTGTACACCTCAGCAGTGTATTTGATCATTAATTTATCACAGTTCCAGCAGTTTGTTTGACAGGTAGAGGAACTTTCATCTTGAGCCTTTGTGGCTACCAAATACTCTCTCGTTTTCTCTCTCGCTCTGAACCTCCTCTCCAGTATTGATTCATGCTCCTTTTTTTTTCACTAATATTAGCATGTACAGGTGTAATGAGGAGGCTGGCTCACTCAGCATGCTGCTTTGTACATAATGTCACTTCAACACATGCAGATTGCCATCATGAGAGGCCGGAGCAAAATTTGGAGCAGGCAGTTTGGCACGGTTTTATCCGAATTGCTTTCTGTCTTCTGTCACTGCTTCCTGACTGCCTTCTCTCTTTGTTTCGCAGTCCAGTTGAATTCTTTTCTGCCATTCGCTATGAATCTTATTTGTTATTACCATGGACTAAGCCATGCACAGGGACAGCATCATCTTACAACTTGAGTACCCATGTTTAAGGTCTAGTATTGAACATTATTGACAGTTTCGCTACTACACGGACTTTTGCACTACAACTTATTATCAAATACATTTTATTAGTTTAAGTACAAACAGAATAAGCCTTAGTTAAACAGACGCAAGAGCTGCATCTTAACATAAAATGATACCACATCATTATTGAATTGTTGAGTCAATAATGACGTTGATTCATTTTCTATAACAGCAGCTCTGAAAGTAGTAGTTTAAGTTAATGCACAACTTTCACACCTTGTATGGTGGCCATTCCACATAAACTTATTATAAACCATGTGTAATGGTTGATGTGGGGACGTTTGCTATATGGAAGGAGTCTCCAGTGTCAGTGCTTTGAAACAGTCAAAACTCAAAACTGTTTCAAACTAGTTCATAAGTATGTGATTTAAGATGCAGTTATAGTTTGTTCAATGCACTGCAGACAACACGTTATATTTCCCTTTACTTTTGCCTTATTTATATTAGTCACTTACTTGGATGTGCAAAATTGACAAGGCAGCCATCTTCCAAGCATATATGAGTAGAAAATTTAAAGCAAGTATAAGCCAGGCTAGAAATGATGCAACACTTTTTTTTTTTTTAAACTGTGCATTTAAATTCTACATTCTATCAACAGAAAGACCTTTACAACATACAGTAGAATCTTTTAAGTCAGACCCATCAACACAGCTGTGAGCTGTATGCTCTGATATTAAGGCATTCTCTTTTAATTCAAGGAATAATATTGTTAATCCTGCATCATATATTCTTTGTGAAGAAGAGCAATTGAGTGCAGCTTCGGTATAGCCTTCTGTCTGTCTGTCTGTCTGTCTGTCTGTCTGTCTGTCTGCTTGTCTGTCTTTCTCTCTCTCTCTCTCTCTCTCTCTCTCTCTCTCTCTCAGCTCGGGGATCTAGGCCTACTGAGGCACTTTTCAAGACAGGAACTTCCAGGACTATTTTGGCATCAAAGCTTAGCGGGTGTGAGGGCCTGACTCTCTGAAGTCAACTTGTGAAGGAGGGGAGGAGAGACGGAAAGAGGGGGTAAAAAGAGGAGCAAGGCCGATTGTGTGCTCTGTGTCTACAGGGAGCAGTTGAGATGGAGAGAGCAAGGGCTGCTCTGGGGGAAATTGGGGGCTGGAGAGAGGCTCTATCTGGGCCTTCGGAATAAAATCCTCCCCTGGTACTCAGGTCCTGAGCTTCACTTAGTGTTTACTGCATGTAGTACGAGTCTGTGCATTTCAGAAGTTTCACCTGCTGCCTCTCAGGATGAGAAGCTGTTGCTTGGTTTGGTGTTTACATCATTTTGAACAGGACAGTTTTTTGGGTTTTTTTTTTTTTTGGTTTTGTTTTCAGAAGCACATGATTTCAAAGAAGCAAAACTGCAACCTCCAAAACATACCAGTTCACTGTGATTGCTCTTAGTAAAGTCAACAAGCTGAACTTACTGTAGTACTGTTCCTGACTTCAACGGATTCTCTTTGATTCACTGGACCATCTATTTAGATCAATTCTCCAGGGTTTGTTGAGGATTGTTACATTTCAAAAGCTTTCTGAAGGCTGTCAGACTTGTAGAAACGACTCCAGTAAGGAAACAGCATCATAGCTGTCTCCCAGGGTTAGCGCTGAATACATAATTAATCCAATATTGATATTAAAATGGGTGTTTAAAATAGTCAGCTTGAGAATTATTGGCACCCTTGGTTAAGATGGGTCAAAAAAGGTTGTGAAATAAATCTCTATTTTATTATCTCAATCTCATACTGAAAATATGACACGATTGACATACGATTAAAGTAAGTATTCTATGCTCATTTATAACTTAAAAAAAAAATGCATAAATTTTAAAATATTTGTCATGAAAAATGTTAGAATTAGCCATAAATACACTGGGGTGCTCATAATTTTGGAGTTTATTTATTTTAGATCTTTGCCACTAGAAAATTAAATATAACTGGCAATATTTAAAATAAATAAATAAATAAATAAATCAAATATTTAAAAAATATTTTACATTATTGTATATAATTTTCCATCCATCCATCCATCCATCCATCCATTTTCTCTACCACTTATCCTACACAGGGTTGTGAGCCTGGAGCCTATCCCAGAGAAATTGGGGCACAAGGTGGAGGACACCCTGGATGTGGTGCCAACCCATCACAAGGCACAACTGCATACACAGTCACACACTACAGACAATTTGGAAACGCCAATCAGCCTACAAGGCATGTCTTTAGACTAGGGGAGGAAACTGGAGTACTGGGAGAAAATCCCTGAAGCACAGGGAGAACATGCAAAAACTCCACACACACACAGGGCGGAGGCGTTATTCGAACCCCAACCCCGGAAGTGCGAGGTAAGTATACTAACCACTAAACCCTACCTGACATCTTATAGTTTAAAAAATAATAATAAATCAAAATATAAAACTGGCAATAAAATTGAAAAGTTTCATTTTTAAAACGTTTTCTTTTTTTTTTTTTTTTTTTTTTTGCATTTGTTTTTTTTATTATTATCTATTTATACATTGCATTTGTTTTTGTATTAATCAAATCCTCCCAAAACCCTGGCTAGGATCTTATGGTTTAGAAAATTAATATACAAACACAAAAATTCTAATTAAAACAAACAACAACAACAACAACAACAAAAAAACTTTACACAATGAAGTACTTAATTTGCATGTTTTGTGTCTCTGAGAGTCTGTCCGCATTCATACAGAGCCAGCACACATGGATGTAATGTGAATTGTGATCTAGCTAGTACCTACTAGCTGCAACTGTTTGCTTTATCTGCTGCCAACTCCTCCAAGTTATTCATCTGGAAATAATATGCATTCATCATTGTATTTTTAATCACAGAAAAATAGAGAGACAAAGGAATGCCTTGGGGAGCCAGAGCAGGGGGGGGAGACATCTGCAATTCCCAGCGCAGAGTCGGTATTGTTTCCCCGAATCGGCAAGCGTTCCACAAATTGACTTTGAATGAATTTATTTTTAATGTGATGGTGATGCCTCTTTGCCAGGGAGTGTGAAAATGTGTGTCATGTGTGTATATGGGGAAAAAAATATGTTTGAAGAATTCTTTCGTTTTTTTCTTGTGTGTGTGTGTCAATAAGGGCACATATAAATATTTGGTATATATTGTCAAATGTGTATAGTGTGTAAAAGAGTGTGTGCTTTTGCGTTTGTTTAGTGGACTTCTGATGAACTTTTTAGTGCCACAATGACGCCTCTGTCGGTGGCCCAGTGTTTCCACTCATTACAAAACAGCTCTCTCATCACAACATCCTGCTCTGATTGTATTCATTAATAAATTAAATAGCGGCCCATTTCTGTTCCAACCTAAATGAGTCCCACTGCAGTTCCTAACTAGGACACAGTCGAATCAGACAAATGGAATGATATACACGAGCAGGTCTTTAGTCTTGTCTCTAATTCGCAGAATGCACGAACACACAACCTGTTGTTTCAACATGTCCTCAAAAGATAGTTACTTTTTCACAGGAATAAATGTAGCTGTAGACACCACATGGTGCGTTTGTTCTTGATCCAAAAAGTGAGAATTGAAGAGTAAGTTTAGATTTGTCTTGTGTCGTCTTGTTCCCTCACAGTAAGCAAAAATATACTGTATTTCATACCCAAGCACTGTTCAATTCTTGATTAGGCAAATTCTAATTCTGTAGGACAAATCACAGTTTTATATTAATGTACTCACTTTTAATGTGTCTGTTTTTATCGTAACAGCTAATTCACAGGGACTTGTTTGCTTGCATGCTCCACATAATCTACGAATAGGGGTTTGAGAGGTTAATTAACATTTGTAGAAGGAGCCTCCAGTGTCAGCGGATTAGGGTTTTCTTCAGAACAGACGACACTGTGATTAATGGTTTCTCCATAACAAGCTGCCTTTCTTGTCATATTAAATTCAAGAGAAAGTGAGGAAACGACTGTTTATAGTGGCCATATCATAAGTGATGGAAAATACTACCTAAATATAACAGTGAGCGAATAAAATGCATCATGTTCTTAAATGAATAATGTAGCATTATTGTTAGCAAACCCCTGTATAAGAGGAATAAAACGCTTCAGAAAGTGGTGCTACTGGAAAACAATCAACTTCTGGGTGGTAGGGTAGCGCACCACCCCATCATTGATTATTTTCCGATCAGTGCACCCCACAGGGTCATGGGGGAGGAAACGATCGTAACCTCAAGATCGTAAAGGGGGACCTACATTGCCTTCATACAGTCAGAAACGTGCATAAGCAACATCACCACGACGATTTAAATCATGCAGATGTTCTCTTATTTTATATATTTATGTACTCATTTAAAGTTATGTTATTTAGAACCAGGAGCTGATGAAGTCTTCTTCCGTCTCACTACAGTCAAGACTCATTTAGCACGAGTCTGGGGCATCCATTATTGAGGAAACCGAGTCCTGTCTGTCTCCAGTGCTTTGGGCCACCAATTAAATATATCAGCAGCTGTATGTGGGAGGGAGTGGGGCAGAGGAGTTGGGCTCACAAGAGCTGTCTCAATGAAATATTGATGGCTTTAAATTGAGAGGCTTTAGCTTGTTCATGGTCATTGGCGTCTTTCGTAGAGGAGAGTTGAAGGTGGGTTTGAAAGGGCGTGTGGTGTGCAAATTGTAGGTTATACATTGTTAAATATGTGTAATTGCAGTTTCATGGCACACAAATAGTGATGAAAACTACAGAACATAGTAATAAGTGTATGTATAACATTTTTTTCAGAAAAAATTGTGCCAGTGATTCTTACCCCTTCTGATCTCCGGACCTGCCTGATCCATCCTGATGCCCTACTTCTGGTTGGAGTTCTCATCAATGGGGCATGTGGAGCAGCCTAAAAATCACTGGAATTGCTAAGGATGGGGCCCACTTGGGATTTGGACCTTAACTCATAAGAACAGTTATGCAATAATGGCCAGAGCTACAAATTACTATTATAGCCTCAGTGCTGCAATTGCCACAAACAGTTTTGCGTTCAAGTCTCCATCAATGAACAGTGGAAAAGTTCAACAAAAGAGACTTCATGAATTCATTTTTAATGAATTTTATCTGTGACCATGTAGTATTAGCGCATTTATAGAAGGGACTTATTTAAAACTATACTCTCCGTTATCACCCAGATGAGGATGGGTTGCCTTTTGAGTCTCTGTTCCTCTCAAGGTTTCTTCCTCATATCATCTAATGGAGTTTTTCCTTGCCACCGTCACCTCCAGCTTGCTCATTAGGGACAATTTCATACATTTAAAATGTATATTCTGAATTCATATATTTCTGTAAAGCTGCTTTGAGACAATGTCCATTGTTAAAAGCGCTATACAAATAGAATGGAATTAAATTGAATAAGGAATCCAGGCCTGACTTTTACACTTTTATTGCACTAAGAGATCTTACATTTTTATTTGTTAGCTACTGAGTTACATGTTTTTCTCGACTATTAAACTGCACTATCATTGTGTTGTAATTGGCTGTTTTGATCAGTTCTCTTCAGGGTGGTATTATTAACTAATAGCTTGTTCTCTGTGAACATAAAAGAAGCCTTTTTATGATCTTCAAAAAGAAGTGCTATAAAACCTTCATGACACGTACTGCTCTCTCTCTCTCTCTCTCTCTCTCTCTCTCTCTCTCTCTCTCTCTCTCTCTCTCTCTCTCTCTCTCTCTGTCTGGCGTCAGCTCTCTGTAAGTGGCAGCTTTAATTTGGAGATAGAAAAACAACTCAGAGTGAATATTGATTTCAAAAGTACTCTTGTGCCTGTAAAACCAGCAGCATGGCAACCTGCAGTCTTCAATTAGGCCGCCACGTGTAGGTGTGTGTTTTCATTTGGCTTCTGTGTTCACTTGAAATGATACATTAAAGACTATGTTTCGCTTCAATCAGACTCAGAAAATACATACTCACACCCTGCAATGTCTGCGGCTTAGCAATTTTACGAACATGCACACATACATAAGTGTGTGCGCGCACACACACACAAGCTAAATCCAGCTCATAAATACATGAATTTTCATTCTTTTCTTTTAGTAGAACTCTAAAGTCTGTGTACTTCTTTCTATGAGAAGATGAACATTATTTGCATTTATCGCAATGCAATATTCATGTGTAATTGAAAATAAATCATTAAGCTAATGTGTGTTTTTTTGTGTGCGTGTTGTGTTATATATTATGTTATGGCCTCGTGGTAAAGTTATAAAAATGTATTATATTGTAAGATTTTATTTATTTATTTATTTTTAATATTCCAATGCCCATAGTGTAGTGTTAAAAATCAGTGGGCCAAATCAACTTGATGAAATATATATTAAAAAAAATATACAAACATATTTTGAAGGACATTAGATAAATGTGTAAAAACAGAACTCCACAATGAACACCATTTGTATTTTTGTAAACTGTATATTTTATTTTCATTATGTTTAACAAAAAAATATTTAACTCAAAGTGATATTCTTTAATAATAAGAGGTATGGAGACTCTGGATCTACTCAGACTCTGGCTATCAAGGATGGATGAATATATGATGATGCCATTTTAATAAACTAAATATTAAAAAAAAAAAAAATAAAATCCTGTGAATGCGAAGCCATTGCCAAACATTGGTATTGTGTCTTACAGCTATGTCTGTATTTACTTGGATTTTTGCTTGGGGTCAACGGTCAAACCTTCACCTCCTGGCAAAGGCAACCAGGTTTTAGGCTGGAGTGTGTGAAATCTATTATGTCATTCATGATGTCCCCAAAGCCTCGGTGATCCACCACCATAGTTTATAGTTTCTGATGCTAATATAACTTACCCTGGTTGTTTAATAGATAAGATTAAGAATTATTTTATTATCAGAATTTTTTGCCTATTCTTGTGAAGGGTGCCAATCATTTTGACTTGACAATATGCAGTACATTTTTTTTTTTTTTTAATAGAATAGTGCACTTTAGTATATATTCCATTTATGCATTAATGCATATACAAAAATGGAAATATGTAACTTGATTAAAAAAAAAAAAACTAGAAGTACATTTTTTTTTTCCACTCGGTTTGTTCAAAGCCTGTGTAGTGAATTTCTTTAAATTCTCATTAAACCTCTTAGTCACTTACATTGTCATTACACCCCTTTAAGCATTTTCATCTTGGTTTTTGCCAGCTTTGCTTTCCCTCAGTGGGAAAAGCTAACCTCATCTCTCTATCCCATAATGCTGTGGTACAAGTGCTTCTGCTGCATGGATTATTCAGAGAATGTTCCTTACTGCGAGGATGGCACACGTTGAAGCATTACACAGGCACACACAACTCATGTAGTCCTTCTTTCCAGCCGTTTTGGGAAGACGCAGTAATGACACCCGTAACCCGTAATGACACAGCACAGAATGACACGGCACAACTCCGAGTCTTAACTCCTACAAAGCTCTTAAATATCTTAAGATGTGTAATGCATAATTGACGTGTGCATGTGTTCCCAAGTTCTGTGTGTGCGTGCGTTTGCGTGCAACAGTGTGATGTTGGTGTTGAAGATGTTTGGGGTTGGATGTGGGCAGAAAGTGGTCTGTACTTCATTAAAAAGAAAACACTTTTTTTTTTTTTTTCCCCCTTGTCGCAAGGCAAAACACATTGTAGACATTTTCATTCCTATGAGTAATTTAAGATTAATTTGTTTCAGGGCTAACTGTAACTGGCTGTTCATTAAGAGATAATGTGTATATGTGTGTGAGGGAGAAAAAGAGAGGCCAGCAGGCAAATGATGAATTTTTAATCCTCACATTTGTTTCATAGTAAGTTGAAAGTGATGTAGAGTGCCTCTAGTGGTGGACCTGTGATCTGAAAAGTGTGATTCAATACTGGTTGTAACTTTATGAGGTTATATCTAGTTTAAATATCTATGTACTATGAATGAAGATATATATTATTCAGTTTGAGAAGGTTTATTGAGAAGAGGCATGAGGAACTGGGCTTGTCCTATCATAAAATTGAGCAATGTACTTAAAGGCAACTTTAAAACAATTATGAAACATAGTTGCAGCAGGATAATTAAGTAAAGTCAGACCTACCTTGATGGAATGAAACCCAATGGAAACCCATGTGGATATATATAGAACATGCAAAATTCCATAAGTACAGTAGCTCAGGATCAAACCCTGGACCTGTGAGGCACCGACACTACCCACTGCATGAGTTGATATTGGCTATTGATATTCTTTGGTTATTTGGATAGTTTAGTATCCTTAACTATCTACAATGGCTATATATGTCCTTTGGGATATTCATTTCAACATATTGCTATTTGTGGCACACTAAATCGAATCTCAGATACTATTTACGATGGATAGTGGGCGAATTGGGATGAAGCAATAGATGTGGATTGTTTCTGCCTCATTCTAGCAGATATTTAACACAAATTGTGTTAAATTAATAACAACACGTATAATACCTTACACAAACAAACAAAAAAGCAACACTAAAACACTTAAAATACATTTTACATGCAGAAAATGACCAGGGGCATAAACTAACAAATAATTTTAAAAATAATAATAATAAATCATAGTGTCTTTAACTCCAAATTTCTGCTGTGGGAATTGAAAAGAAAGTTAATTATAAATAAATAGTATAGCAGCTACATAGATTAATAGTAGCTACTAACACATCAACCAAAACACCTTATTGATTCTATATATCATACATCTCCGTATGTTCACACAAACTCACTCAAAAACAACACAAAAAGCATTCATAAATGATACTCACTTCAGACCATGATAAAATGTTATTAGGCAGTCTTAATCACTCAGAAATTATGGTTAATCTTTTATGCTCCAAAAGACTGCAGAAAGAAATGGCTTGTCTCCTGTGACTGTCCTGTGATGAGGTTATAATAATTGCCCTGCCCTGTTATTTTTAACCGCCTTTTAATGCATCCTGATCCTAAAATGTTCTTTAACGGCCACAGGCAGGGGTGACGAGCTGGCTCTAAAATGATTATCTGCATTTGAGATGCCCCAATGTGCACTGATTCGTTCAGACTGCCAGTCAGGGCCCTCGCTCTTTCACTTCCATTGGTTTTAACAAGGAAATCTAGTGGAAGATGCTGATGTGTGTGTGTGTGTGTGTGTGTGTGTGTGTGTGTGTGTGTGTGTGTGTGTGTGTGTGTGTGTGTGTGTGTGTGTGTGTGTGTGTGGATCCATGTGGGTACTCTGTTACTGCCTTGATACAATTGTATTTGTCAACGTGATCCTCTTTAAGTGCATTTCAATTACAGCGTGATTCTTTTTATTCTATTACACTCCGACTCTAATGTATACAATTTAATATCCTTAATTGTGCTATCGGGTGTTTTTCTTATCCTAATTTCTATAATAGTCTTTGATTTCTGCATGCATCGTGCCCAGCACTAATGAAAGGGGGCAGCTGAAAACATATGTTAAGACCAAGATCTAATCAGGTCTCTAACATCTGCATTTATGATTGCTGGGAGCTGCCTGAGCTGCGTGCACAGCCCCTCCAACATGTCTGGCCAATTATCCTCAGCCGCAGCTGAGAGAAGAGCTATTAATATGGATGTATTTGTGGAAATCTTGTCTGGTGTTTAATACCCCAGCTCTAGATTTGTTTGAATCGTGATCATTGGTTGTGGATCTGTCACGCCAGAAAAGTAGTCACTGGTGTTCTCTGTTTTTGGAGTGCTCTGGGTTTGTGGGATCTTTAGAAAGTTTTGGTATTATATTGTAAATTTATTTCAACCTTCTTCACTCTCACTGACTCACAGATATATTTCAGCAGTAGATACCTAAAAAAAACATGCATATATTGCAAGACCGTACTAGTGTCTATGTGACATTTTTCAATACAAGTTACACATTTTCCATCCACGTGTACACAAAATTACACTCATTTGACATTGCTGTGGCATAAACTCCATGCCATTTCAAAAATGATTTAGAAAAAGCTAGTGAAAATATAGGTTATATTCTTGATCATGACTGTGATCAAATAGAACCAAGTGTGTATACAACTAATAAGCACGTTTATTGTCTTTTAGTTACATTTAAAGTAAGTCTATTTTATAATGTTGACAATTTACTGTGTACTGAGCCACTGCAGTAATACAGTCTTATTTATGTATGGAATAAAACCCTTGGAAATGCTGCTATAGGAAAATAATCAGTAATGCAGCCCAGTGCAAAGCAGAGTCACTATTATCAGCCCAAAGATAATTATTTTTCAATAGCAGTACATCCTGTAATGTTTTATTTATCTTAGACCTATCCATCAATTTTCCATAGCGTTTACCCTACACAGGGTCGCAGGGGATCCCAGGGAACTGGGGGGCACAAAGCGGGGACACCCTGGACGGGGTGCTAATCCATTATAGGGCACAGTCACACACATTCACACACTATGGACAATTTGGAAATGCCAATCAGCCTACAATGCATATCTTTGGACTGGGGAGGAATACCTGGAGAGTACCTGGAGGAAACCCCTGAAGTACAGAACATGCAAACTCCATGCACACATGGATGTGGAATTCAAACCCCCAACCCTGGAGGTGTGAGGCAAAAGTGCTAACCACTAAGCTTCCCTCCTCTTATCCCATTTTCATTAATTTAAAAAAAAATTGCACATTTTATCCATTTAAAGTTTAAAGTAATGCCCTTGAAACAAGTTAGTTCCTGTTATTTCTTACATTATGGCATTTATAAACCTTCATTCCTTTGAAAGCTTCTCTTTTTTTTTTCTCATTCGTGCAGTAATTAAGACAAAAACATGCCATGTTACCAAGAAACCTGAAATCACAAACACCTCTGCCTCATGGCAGAAAACTTATTAATTGTGCTGACACTAGAGACTCCTTCCATAGATGTTACTGTACATAAACATCTCCTCAGTGGGGACACAAATGAAAACCCAAGCATGGATCACCATAATTCAACGATGTAATTTACAGCACACATTTTAAATAAAATAACTCGGACTATAATAAAACCACTGGAAATATCTGTGTTAAATTATTACTCTGAATCACTATTCGCTCCAGAGTTATTTGAGCGACAGGAAGTGTCACAGGAAGTCCAGTCTGCCCCCTGCTGTTTCTCTGTTTCCCTGTCGCTAGCTCTCTCTCTCTGTGTGTCACAACCAGGGTAGGTTGTGACCTTTCTATCAGGCTTCTCCTCAAATATCACCCGGTAGTATTGCGCACTGTCATCACCACTCTCCCGCCAGATCAAGTGGCATGGACAATGCTCAGAGAGCACTCAGGCGTCCCTCAGTCACAGCCATCGTCTTCTTTCTCCACCTGTAAACTGATCTGACACTATTAACTAATGGCCAACAAGAGTGTACAAGACTTTCTGAGGTAGCAATCGAATCAGGACAAGGCCGAGTCAGTGACTTGTACTTACTATATATATATATATATATATATATATATATATATATATATATATATATATATATATATATATATATATATATATATATATATGTATGTATGTGTGTGTGTGTGTATGTGTGTGTGTGTGTGTGTGTATATATATATATATATATATATATATATATATATATATATATATATATATATATATATATGTGTGTGTGTGTGTGTGTGTGTGTTTTTTTTTCTTTCTGTAATGTAATTTACTTTCAGAAGCCACACAGAAAATTCAAACTAGCTTAGTCTTCTGATTCTTGATTCTTTACTCTTTTCTTGAAATAGGAGGCCTGAGAAGGAAGGCTGCCACTGTTTATTTTATTAAAGCTTGCAAATAGCATGTACTCTGGGTAGCTCTGGGATTTTGGGCTGCGTGCCGGGACCGCACCCCGTCTCTGCTAATCATCGCCGTGTTTCCGTTGTCTTGCGGCCGCACCAGTGGCTAACCAGTCTGAGAATAAAATTTGCAGGATCCACAGTGAAGGCAGTCTTCTTGTGGCCAGAGTGATATTTGTTTCTGATTACGAGACATGATTCATTCTGTCTCGTTCCGCTCTCTTTTTCTTGCATCTGATGATTCCTGAGCTCTTTCTGCAATCGAGTGATAAATATTACAGATTCATGATGTAGACAACTACTTGAACCTATTTCCATTCTAATTTGTATCTGGTCATTCTTGGGCCATCTACATACAGCCTTACATACAGTAAACCCTACATGACAGCTGACATAAGCCTACGTAGACATACAAAAAGATGAATTCCAATAATCGTTGGCTAACATAAAGGCTGCTTGCTTTCATCAGGAGTCGACTGATAGATTTTTGTTGACATAAGGATGTGCTCTGACATGTTATAATGTCATAACAACTGACTTTGTAGCTCATTCAACCTTTAGTCATTCACATAATAGCAATGACGTGACAGCTAGTGAGAATTAAATTATAACAAAAATAATGCCAAAGTTATGTACATCTTCTCTGACCCATAAGTAAAGTGTGTTTCTTGTTACTGCCTATAACAGTGTTATAAATACCTATGACAATACTATGCCATGATGCGCAATGTAGATTTCTTTTTCAAACTTTAAGTAAAGTTTGCTCTTTATTATTATTAATATTGCTTCTCATAAGAGTTTTATGTACATTTATGAAAATGCCATGCAACCATAATCAGTTATGTATAATTTCTCTGACTCATAAGTAAAAGTTCTTTCGAACTATGTATTACGTGTGTATTTGAAGTTTGCATTATAGATTATAAGAGTTTCATGAATGAGTTTTATGATTATAAGACATTTAATGCCATCATAATGTCAGTTTTATATATATATATATATATATATATATATATATATATATATATATATATATATATATATATATATATATATATATATATTCTTTCTGAGCCATAAGTAATGTATGTTTCTTATTACTGCTTATAAGAGTTTTCTGAATACCCGTGGAAATGTCATGACATCATAGTAACAATGTTATATATATTTTCTCTGGCCTTTAAGGGAAGTGTACTTATAAGAGATTTATGAATAATTGTGACCATCTCCATACCACAATAACGGCAAAGATATATAGATTTTCTCTACGATTAAATAGTTTCTTCCTTATTAATTCGTATAAGGCCTATGAATGACACTGCCATGACACCATAACAACGGAGTTATGTATATTTTCATGAGTTCTTAAATCAAGTGTGTTTATTACTGCTTATAAGAGTTTTGTGAAAACTTATGACCATGCCATGTCACCATGAGGACAGAGTTATGTATATTCTCTCTGTCCAATAAATAGTGTATGTCTTAGTACTGCTTATAAGAGTATTATGATTACTTATGTCTAATGGGTTAAGTTCTGTTTTCATGATGTCCAAAATGAAGCTCAACTTGCCAGTTGATTTGGGTGTTATGCCAACTTCATATGCAAGGGTTTATGTAAAGCCTTTCTAATATGTATATTTATTTATTCATTCATTCATTTATTTAGTAGTAGAGAAATAGAGTAGAACTATTTGATGGTACAACCTCTTTTTGCTGAATATCTTTTTATTGTAACTTTTTTTTTTTTTTTTTTTCTTGGAGTGTCTGCCCACCAGATTCAAAAGTGAAAGAGATTTAATTCATTTACAGCGTCTCTTGAGAATATAGAGGAGTGCTAGTGTCTAGACAAGCCTGTTCTTTAATGTGTAAAATGCCTGTCTGCCTCTCTCTCTCTCTCTCTCTCTACCTCTCTCTCTCTCTCTCTGGCACCTGTGTAAAATTCTCTCCTTCCGTTTTGTCCCCAGATGAGTACCCCCCTCACTGGGGACAACTGAGGCTGAGGTGAGTCCTTGACCCCAACGTCGAGCTGACCTTTCTGGGTAATCTGTGCAGTGTTTTTCCTCTCAGTGACCCACCTCGGCCACGGCCGCCATCCTTCTGTTGCTCGGTTATCTGCTGAGTGTTATTGCCCCCTTTTCACGGGAGAAAATCTGCACTGATTTCCATCGACCCGTCCCGAATCAATGCTTTTAAAAATCTTAGACACCTTTTACTTAAGAGCAAAAGCATGCATTTTCTGTTTTGACATGGCCATATTGATCCATGAGGTGGCACAGGAGAAAAGGGGTGGGGGCTGGGGTCTCTCTCTCTCTCTCTCTCTCTCTCTCTCTCTCTCTCTCTCTCTCTCTCTCTCTCTCTCTCTCTCTTGTTCTTTATCTCTCCCCCGTCCACTCAATTCAACTCCATTTCCAATTTTCCTATCTCTTCCCTTCTCTCTCTCTCTCTCTCTCTCTCTCTCTCTCTCTCTCTCTCTCTCTCTCTCTCTCCCCCCTCACTCCATCTGTCCGTGTCTGGTAACACTGCCATCCTTAATGGCTTTCCTGTGCTGTCTCTCCTGGCTGCAGCAGCGTGCCCCTGCACTTCTTTACTCTAATCAATAGCTCCTATTCCCTGTCCTCTCTCCCCATCCACTCCCTCTTTTCCTCGCTCACATTTGCCCTCTGATAAATTATGGATGGGCCTCTCACATCACATATAAAATTTCTATTGTGTTTGTCAATGGCTGATCAATACTTCACCTCCTCTCACCTTCGCTCTCCTTTTCATCTCACCACTCCTGTGTGTGTGTGTGTGTGTGTGTGTGTGTGTGTGTGTGTGTGTGTGTGTGTGTGTGTGTGTGTGTGTGTGTGTTTCTGTTTGTGAGTGTCTCTGTTTGCTTGTTTGTCTTTTTCTCTAGCAGAACCACTTTTTTGACCTTCCAAGTCACAAACTGTATGTGTGTCCAATCTCAGCTTTCTCGCCATTCCAAACCCTCAGGATTCCTGACAATTCTTTCTCATATGACATTTCTCACAGTCTTTCGTCTCAGCATCATGTCATTAAAACATGTACACATCTCTGTACGATCCCCATAACAAATCCTAAGGTTTGGAAGCACGACAGCAACATCTAATTTGACACAAACTCCTGAAGGAGACACTTTGGCTCCTCTCACCTCTGAGCTCTGAAAGGCGAGCTGAGCAGATATGAGTGGATCATTGAGGAAGGAAAACAGATAATGTTGGTCAGTGGGGATGGAATCAGTGATCAAAATGGTCAAAGTAGTGGTGATATACAAATAAATATATAGCTATAATACTTATACTTATAGCTATATGCAGCTATAAGTCACTGACAGTGTGACCTCTGACCTCTTCAGTGCCCTAAGAGTGAAGTGACAATCTCCTTCCAGCCCCAGCTGACCCCGGCATACATGATACACTCATACACACCTTGACACACTCCTAATCACCACACAACAGAACCCAAAGTACATCTGCACAGTAACATTATTAACTATTAACATTAAAAATGCTCTGCAAAATGCTTGAGTATGTATAAACATACACATTAAACAATATATATATATATATATATATATATATATATATATATATATATATATATATATATATATATATATATATATATATATATGCTTTAATATGCAGTATAAAGTTAATGCAAATGAGCAATGGAACAACAACAAAAAATAATAATATTAATAATACTATAATTTGGAAACTTTTTTTTTTCCCTTTTTTTGTATGGCAAGACAATTTTAACTTTTATTTATACTAGAAATAATAACTAGAATATAGTTAAATATTGAACATTTTAACCAATTGTAATTATATAATAATGTAATAATATATACTGTAATTATAATAAAGTTTTTTACATACTTCATGACATGAACAATTTACATTATTTTGCCAGAATTCTTTCTTTTTTTCCAGAATATAAATTCCATCCATCACACTTGGGAAATGATATCATCATTACCTCATTACATGCTAATTATCTTGCCCTAAACAACTCATGTTTACTTAATTCAACATTCTCCTTGTAAAGCTTTGTAGTTGTTGGTTTTATTCAGTTTGTTTAATGCTTCTCACAAATCACAGTTACACAGTTTGTCTGTTTTCCTCTCTCCAGTGCCAGAAATTTGATTGGATTGCCTGCAGTGACAAACACAACTGCTGCTAAATTCTTTGCCTTGGCCACCGTGTCCTCCTCTCATAGCTGTAATGAATAATTCAGAAAGCGATCCTCTCTCTGCTGAGAGAAGGACACTTACACAGACTCCTTCTGGCAGAAAATCCATATGCACTGACATTTTACTTCGAGCAGCAATTAATAGAAGCTGAAGCTAGATCTCTTTGCACTGGTAATTGTTCTTAAGGTGAAGTGTTAAATGTGTAATTGTGACTGAAGGTTAATTTCGGCCTGTGTGGACGGTGATGAAGAGGTGAATGTGGTGTGTGGAGATTGAGACCATGAAAAGAAGAACCATGATTGGACTGAAGAAGACAGAGAATTGGACATGTCCTGTCCTCCACCCTGTCTCACTCTTAATCTCTTCTTCCAGACATCCTTTTAGCCATCCATCCATTGGTCCATATACTTTTTCACACCTATGTGTCTGTGTTTATCCATCCACCCATCCATCCATCAATCCATCCACCCCATCCTACGCAGGTCTCAGAACTATCACATTTGTCAGCACTCAGCTCTGCTACTTCTGGCACAAATATCATGTCTCTGACTACCTGGCTCTGAAATTATTTCAGTCTCATATGATTTTCTTTTACGTTTATTAGAGAAAGAAAGAAAGACCCCTAACAACCGGTTGCACCAGTTAGATGTCAAATCAAGTCTAATCTAATTAAATCTAGCACCTTAATGGGTTACAGTTTCTATGCATAAAACTACAGCAGTGTCTTCTAAGAGCTTCTTTTCCTTTGAGAAAGTTAGTAAGTTACTTTCCATCCAAACATCCATAACCATCCGAATAACCCCGTAGAAACTTATTTTCTAAAGAATACCCATTAGTCCATGCAGCATCTGCTGTAAGTTTTTATGTAACATTATTATTAATATTATTATTTTTCTGTTCTTCAGCATACTTGAGTATAGATTAATACTCACGGTCTCTATTTATTTATTTAAATCAGTCTGGATGTTACAGTAACCCAATTGTAGGAAATTATTCTGATGATGCTGAAATTTTATCTTCTTCTTAATAATGTCATGGTAAATAGCTGTGTTTTTTGTTTTTTTGTTTTTTTCTCTTTAGTCTTATGTCTACTTTCTTTTCATTTTTAGAGTTATTCCTCAATAGGTCATGCAGTCCATGAGTCCATTCACAAGGAACATCACTCTGCTTGGTTTTTAAAACATAATCATGTAATTAATTGTTAAAAATATTATGTTCATTGCATGTGTTTTCATCATTCTTACAAGAACATTCTCCATTGTTATTAAAAAAATAAAATAAAAAATCTTCCCAGAAAATCATACAGGCATTATAATTAAAAGAACTATACAATTATAACTGATCTCCCAGCATGTGTCCAGCCAACTCTTTTGGTCTTTCTCGAAAGTGACAAACCCCAAAAACTAAAGTAGAAGAAGAAGCCTTTATTTGTCACATGTACATTACAGCACAATGAAATTATTTTTCTTCACATATCCCAGCTTGTTAGGAAGTCAGGGTCAGAGCACAGGGTCAGCCATGGTACAGCACCCCTGGAGCAGAGAGGGTTAAGGGCCTTGCTCAAGGGCCCAATAGTAACAGATTGGCAGTGCTGGGGCTTGAACCCCCAAACTTCTGATCAGTAACCCAGGGCCTTAACTGATGAGCCACCACTGCCCTAATCTAATCATTTTTTATTGGGTGGGTATTGTTTCAATAAACAATAATTCCATAATTTGGGACTCAAATTTCTATTTGTTATAATTTGAAACTGAAAAACTGACATCTTAGACCACACCCACATCTGACTAATTCCAAAAGTGATAAAAGATATAATATTTAGAGCAGATACAAATACAGACGATTGCATTACCCTTACTTTTTATGAAAGAAGAATCAGTAAACCATGCCTCAGTAACAATAGGAAAAGAAACAGATGGAGGACTGCATGTGAGCTGAAGAACAGCAGTCAGACCCCATCACGAGTGTATTAGATAGAGGAGTATGTTGAGCGGTAATGGGAGCCGAACCACACACACATACACGCTCAAGCATACACATGCTGTTTAAGAGTCTAACAGATGAGGTGAGCAGGCCGGAGCTGTCAAAGCCCCAGAAGGAATAAGAGAGCCTTTTCTTATCCCGGCCAAAGCTTGGGGATTGTTCTAAATTTGTTTCGGGCTGGCCCAGCCTTAATGAGGTGTCTGAGAGCACTGCATAACACACAAACACACTAACACACACCCACGTGTGTACAGTACACGCAGGCGAAGTTATGACGATCTGAACTGACATTCACAAACAAATTTAATGGTAGGAATGTGAACGCTGTAGCACGTTGAGTATATAAACACATTTTTAAACACACACCCACACCACACAATCTGTAATGTCTACATGAACCCAACCAAGATACAGTTCTCTCCAAGCCCCTTACTTACTTGTCTGCTAAATAATAGTGTCTTTTTCACACTCAGGCCATTCAACAAGTGTTGGTTTGCCATAATTCTCCCAGTTTACATCCTTAAAGGAAAAATCCACCATGAACATTTGATCTTACAAACAAGATTTATTTTCCAGTAAGTTATTTTTTTTTAGGTTAAACAACATCATTCATTCAACTACCCCAGACCACCAGTGTCAAAAGTATGATTTATCCCTTGCTTCATCTATACTTTAGAGCAATGCAGCATTATTTTAGTCCTTAATCTGTCCAGCTCTCTCACCTACTCCTCTGTACACTCTATTTAAACAGATCAGCTTCCAATGTTTCAACGTTCATTCTAATACCACCACCAATGCCATCAAGCTTGTCATTTTAGTACATTTCTAACTAACCGAACCGAGTCTCTGTAGTAACTCTATGCAACTGTCATGTAGCTGCACTGCATTCTGGAAATTTGAGTCCAACGTTTGCACCAACGTCTCCACTGTTTTCATGGTGGATTTCATATCAGCATGTCTTTGAATGTCCATGGAAACTTGCGTATGAGAAAATAAGTTCTTGCACTTTTTTTGTTTTTAGAAGCTGAGAGCAATCAGACTGTTATCACTAAGTGGCTGTGGCTCAGGTGGTAGAGTGGGTTGTCCACTATTCATAGGGTTGGTGGTTTGATTCCCGGCCCACGTGACTCCAGATGCCGAAGTGTCCTTGGGCAAGACACTGAACCCCAAGTTGCTCATGATGGCAAGTTAGCGCCTTGCATGCCAGCTCACGCTGTTGTGTGTGAATGGGTGAATGAGACACAGTGTAAAGCACTTTGGATAAAAGCACTATATAAGCGTAGAGCATTTACCATCACTCAGGTTTGGGATTGTCTTTTTGTCTCCTTTTTAAACATCATTATAACTCTGCTATCAATAACAATGACCCCTGTGACATCAGTACCAACCAAAAAATCGTCATCAGAATTGTTAAACATATGCTTTTTTTGGGTTACCACTTGATGTGTGTTGAATTTTCATCACCACTCTTCCTTTATAACGGCTGATAAATAATGAGTAAACCTAAGTCATCTTTTAGACAGAATGAAAGCAGAAGAGCACTGATCAAACGAGAACATTGCTACAGAGTGATTCCAGAGAGAACAAAAAAAAAAACAATCAGAGCACAGAGATGTTTTCCCATGATGCCACACTTTATGTCTTTTTTTGTCTGCGATTGTTCTCAATGTATCCAAAGCTTCATTCTTCAGAAATATTTCATGAATCAAATCGTAACATGTCCTTTCACTTAGGTCCCTGTGGCTAGCGAGAAAAGCTTGATTAGACTTTGATACTGATGTGCTTAACCACCAAGAGATGAAATCTTGGGCTTTCACTGTCTTACGTTAGCAAACAAAGACTCAATACATACTGCATATATTACCTACATCACTTTCCTCTCCTCTCCACTAATAGCTGGTGTGTGGTGGACGTTCTGGTACACTATGGCTGCTGTCGCATCATCCAGCTGGATGCTACACACTGGTGGTGGTTGAGGAGATTGGGGAAATACAATGTAAAGTGCTTTGAGTGCCTGGGTGTGGCACAGTATAGAATAGAAAGAAAGAGAAATATTGTACCCATAGTGAACATTAATAAATATACACAGTGCATATACAGTACCATGCATATCCTAAACACAGTATTTGGTATATCAGAAAATCTGGGATATAAAACTGCAAATAAACAGAAAGTTTAGAATAGTTAAAACAAAGAAAGAAAAGGTTAATAGCTCGACTACATGATTTTGTAACATTTCTAGGTCCCTATTTAAATGTAAGCGATTTGTGATATTGACCATGTTAACTGCTTTGTACAAAAGGTTTAGATTTGCCTTATGCCTAATCTCTTCTATTCAAGCACTTGTTCAGACGACACTCCGATGGATTTTAGTGGATCATAAGGTTTTGCGCAAGCTTGTGGAGTCCATGCCAGCTTGAGTGCACACTTTCATTCAAGCAAAAAAGGGGATGTACTAAATGCTAAGAAACTCTGAAATTCATGCAGATATTCTATTTTTCACTCAAATTGTTTCCCACTGTGTGTATATGCCATGGGATTCTACTTTTTATGTTCCACTATGGCTTTTCTCTCTTGCTCAGGCAAGCATTCCCTCACCATAGGGTACTTCTAATTCATCCACATACCTGAGCTACACTAGAACTGTTGCCTCTCAGTAGGAGGGCAGCTGATTCTTTTTTTTTTTTTTCTTCCCCCCCATGAGCCCATAGAGTCTTGTGCAGAACAGGTCGACGCAGGGTGACAGCATGGCTCTAACACCTGTCTTCTCCCACCTGGGACAGAATGAGACAGGGAGAGGATTAGAGTCACTCTGGTCACCTACACTAAGACACTGGATTCTTTTTTAGCACAGTGCTGGTAAGATGACAGGTACAACACGATAGACATATCTGGACATAACCTAGTGGACCATCCTTACATTTCTACACTGTGGATACAGTTGGACTGTAATAACATTTGCAGTGTGTAGGCATGACTCCATACTGGACCATTTGCTGAATTCCATCGGTACTGTAAAATATAATGAGGTCCAAAAATTACTCCTTCGAATCTGGGATGGTTTTCACACCAGTATGGGTAAAATGGTAGAGCGAGCATCACACTGAACATTCTCTCTCACGCAGATAAAAAGTTTGAGACATTTTGGAAAATTGGGCCAAGTTAAAAATAAATTGCGTGACACTAGAGTTGAGATTAGTTTAAGCAGATAGGTCTAGTTTATGGTCCTGATTCATGGATGGTTTATAACTTATACAAACTTAAAGACACCTGCAAAAATGTTGTAAGCTGATGCACTAACAGGGTCTACAGAGGTTTCTGTCATTCAAATTGGGGAATTTCTACCTAAGAATACAAAATACAGGGTGGTCTCAATTCATATAAATTACTTTAGCACTCAAGGTGTGTTTTACGCAGCCTGAAAATCACTTTAGGAATGGTGGTTGTGTGTGTGCAAATGAATACTACCAACAGCCACACAGCATGTATAAATTTGTGTAAACCTTTCTGCCATTTGAAGGAATAAAACAACCATTCTGTTCTCGAAATTGTGAGAAACTTTCACAAAATCTCCAAAGCAAAATGGATGAAATCTAATATCAAATCTTATGAAAAGTTCCGTATTATATTTCCCCACAGGTTCACACCTCAACTGCCGACAGGTTTCAAAGGGCCTGTGAAATGGTTCCCTTGTGAACAGAACACACATTTATGTCTCAAACCGGTTTTATTTATTGTTTTGTTTTGTATTCATGTTGTACTGTATTTCGAACAGCTTGGCTAGGTGTATCATATGCCTGTATTATATGCCTTCATGACATATAATTATCTTAAGTGTGGGACTTTTTAGATGTGGGACATTTCTAAGAGAGCTTTTTCAGATCCATACTTGTCACTGCTATTAAGAACAATTAGCACATGCACACACAAAAAAAAAAAAAAAAAAAAAAAAAAAACAATTTAAATATTGTTCCCTCTACCTGCCTTCCAGTTATTCGTAATAAATCACATGCAATACACCCACTATCTGTAGGGGCAATTAGTAAGTGTGTTGCAGATTAGTACTCTTTACTCAGGTTCGTAGTATTTTAGGAACTAGGTGTATATTTTACACAGACGCTTACAATGTAAAGGGTGTTCTTGAAAATCAAGTCTGAAAATACATTTTTACATTTGTAAATTGTTTAGAAAAGCCCTGAACAGATGTGGATCAGGCAAATGATTACTTTGAGTGGACTGACCCTGATTAGTAGTTAGACATTTTAACTGTTCCAAATTATAGGCTCAATGTTCCAGATAATTTTGCCAACTGGTAATTGACACTACCTTTTGACAGATGTATCATGTCTGCAACCTTTTGTATTCCTCAACACACCTTATACAGACTTAACATGTCTGCTGAATAGCGACAATATGAACCACGCATAAAACTGCCGAACTACAGCAAGAGCATTAGCAAAACTGTATAGCTTTGATTCGTCAGTCTTTGTGTGCATTTGTAAAACTACAACACCTGCTTCCTCAGAGCCAGAGGCACTTGACAGCATGATTGGTGCACTTATATTTTGACATAATCTTTGAATGAAAGAAAGTGACACGAGGTGGAAAAGGCAAGTTGAATGCAATACAATAGTGTTTTGTGAGGGCTGTTATTTGCGCTTTTTTTTTTTCAGTTGCACCTTCTTTTCCTGATAGCATGTTCATGCAGCTTTGATCCGGTGACTCTACTCATCGTATTTTAGCCCTGCAACACTAGGCTGTAACTTGAAAAGGCATTTCATGGACGTGGGTTTACGCGCCATATAAGACTGTGTTAAATAAATGTGGAGATACCGGTGCCAAGTCATTGATGATTGTCCCTCCTGGCACTGGCTGCCAAAAAAAGTCTTCGCAGTCTTCGAGTCTTAAGCTGCAGATCACTGCAAGTGTTAATCTTCTTATACTTAAGGTATCAGGTTTGCCTTTGATGTCTCTAAACGTGTTGATCTTGCCCGAGAAGGGAATCCAGACATAGCTGTGAGCGAGACAGATGCTTTTATTTTGTCTGACTTGGGCGTTTTGAGAATTCCTACCTTAGTCATTGTTGCTAAAAAAATAAAATAAATAAATACACTGATTTGTCTTTTATGGGTTTTTTTCAGCATATAGCAAATCTGAAACTATTTGGCCATGTTTACATTTACACATAGACTTTTGTCCCGGTGGCTTGACCAAGCATGTTTCTATTGTATTTCGTTGAAAGGGAGTGGCAAACCTGTTTTTGTGATCTACATACATTTTGCCACATGCTTGCAATCATTAATGCATCAGAGCTTGTTGAAGCAATGTCAGAACAACCCCCAAACAAGTCTCCAGGCCCTACTACAGTTATTTTGCATTGTTTTTGTGCTTGTCCTCATGGAAATGTACTGTAATGATATGTTGGAGACTGATTAAATAGCTTATTAAATACCTGGCAGATGCGTTGAAATCAGATCACCACATTGATTGATTGATTGATTGATTGATTGAAAACACAAATGTACTCATGTTTTCCATATCTCCTTTTAAAGTCGGAGAATGTGTGTTTAGATGTGAGGTTATCTGAGGGCTTGACGGAGCGTGGAGTCTTTCCCCCAGGGCTGCAGGTGGATGTGGAGCAGGATACAGGCCCTGTTGCTGGGAGTGACAGGCGCAGAATAGCTGCAGGTAAACAGGTGAGATTTAACCATCAGTCAGTTTCATAATCAGTCAAGCACTTTGACATGGGTTACTCATAAGATCTGTCCGACAACAGGTGTGTGTGTGCTTGTACACACACTGGTTTGTGCATTAACCTGATCCCCTACAAGAGTTTGGATTACAGACGAGCTTATGTTAGCTAAATCCTTTCTGAACATAAACATATGCAATGCATAATACATTTCGTGTGAAAGTACGTCCTTCCTTTATGCTAACTTTCTGTCTGGCATTCAAAGCTAAATCACTGTCTGTCTTTCTTTCTTTCTCTCTCTCTACCTAGTTCTGTTGCTTTCTCTGTGTGTAGCCTAAAGGGCCTGTCTTTGTGGGTGTCTTGGGAACATAACTCGCAAGTCTAAATTGTCTTAATTATGTGGGTTTGTTATGTTCTAAGAGAGACAGGTGTGAACCAAGCTGAGGCATGTTTTATCAGTTCTTCTCACTCTTCCTTTTCTCTTCGCCATGCTGTGTGTGTTTTTTTTTTTTGTTTTTTTTTGTGAGGACAGAAAAAAAGAAAGAGGCATAACCCTTTTCCTCTAATTCCTCTTACATTCAAAAGCCGTTTCATTTTCCCCCCGGGGAGCTAAACGTTTTTCAGTCCTCTTTGTCCCATCAGTGTAGAACACACATTGCCTTGAATACACCTTCGTGTTTTATACATATTTCCAGATTAGTCTATCAGCTCACACAGCTAGCAGGCTTAGCCATAGCTTCCTCCGAGTCAAGGCAGACATTTATCCCACCCGTGCATGTTTTATTTATTACATACAATGAACACTAATTGACATCATTTTAAATCTGTAGGTAAAGTAAAAATCCATGCTGAAACTTTTATAATTAACACGTGATCTTCAACGGTAGCCGAGATTCATTTTGAAATTCTTTTATTGACATGTGGTCTAGATTCACTTTGGTCAACAGTTATCTACGTTACCCACAATGCCATTTAACTAACCCTTGCTCATTGGATTTAGCCCTTGCTGCATATGAACAATGATGCAGCAGAGCTTTAGAACTTTAGTCTGTCCAGCTTTCATGTTTTCAGTTTCTCATTTGTACACTCTGCTCAAACGGATGAAGTTCTAGAGTTTCTCGTAGAGTCTCTCTTGCTATTAATTCGACGTTGAATTTCTAATTAAAATGATACCATGGGAAATCGTTGACTGTTATCCTTTATTTTTGAGATCTCCTATTTAAATTCTGTCATATCTACGCCAGCAATGCCCTCCTGTGATGTTACTGTCACGGACAACCCCTTCATCACAATTCGCCTAGTATCTGAGATGAGAATGTGTATGTCCCAAATTATAGTATGTTGAAATGAGTATCCCAGAGGTACCAGGATGGTCTACTATTTCTGGTAAATTTTGAAAGTGTGGATCCGTGGACACTTTTTGTAGTTAATATTACCCACAACTCCTTGCGTGAGGAAGGTGACGGTTTGCTTCTCTGAATTTAAGGGTACACATTAGAAAGGTGTACATGCAATGTGGAATAATAAATCAAGGGACTTGGACATTAAATTATATAGTGGAAATTCTATAAGGAATAATGAATGAAGAAAAGCTGAAATGCAGTGAGGAGTTTGTTTACGGTGACAGTGTTCTCTTCCAGGCAGCAAGTATATCCCAGTACTTGCACACTCTTTTAGTACGCTCTCAAAAGTATGTACTTTTTCTTCACAAAAAGAGTACATAGTTTTAGTACATAGTATAAGTATACCAATTGGGATGCAGGGAACCACTAACGTCGCGGAAATACTGAAAATAGAAGATAAATACTGAGCAACACATCGCAAATATTTCAACACAGTCTCATTTAATATGGCTGGAGATTTCATTTAATGTTATTAGCATGTAATAAAGATATTTGCATGTGAAGCATTTCACAGACTTTATTCATTCTTCAAATGATACTGAAAAGCATAAGCTAGCCATTCTAACATTGGATTTTTGGTCTTTCTGTTTTCTCATACATAAAGTTATTGCAACCATGTCAGTCTTACCCACTGCTTTGATTAGTATCTTTCTCTTACACTGGGATCTGGCACCAGTCTGCCCTGTGTCTGCCCTCAGTCTGCCCTTAGAACCACCACAGCTCTGAATCTGTATGCATTTGTGTGTCTAGAGAGAGAGAGAGAGAGAGAGAGAGAGAGAGAGAGAGAGAGAGAGAGAGAGAGAGAGAGAGAGAGAGAGAGAGAGAGAGAGAGAGAGAGAGTGGTAGTGAAGGCCATGGGCGCATTAGCTCTTAATGACAGAATTACTGTGTTGAGTCATCATGTAGCTACACGAAACTCGTCTCATTGAACGAACCGAAGCTGCAGATTATCTGCTGTGTGGATGTGTTGCTCTCCTCCTCTGAAGAGCAGCTGTCTCTTTGGAGTGAAGGAAAAGACAAATGAAGGGGAAAAATATGAAGGATTATGGGAAAGGAGCTGTATAAAAAAAAAAAAAATAATAATAATAATAAAAAAAGGCAACATCTTGTAAACCAGGCCATGATTAGGAAACATGAATGACAAAGGCACAAAGGAATGAAGGGACACATTTGATAATCATTAAAGCTGTTATGGCTTTCAGAGACGTTATTGTGGGATGATATACTAGCGTTAAGATGAAGCCAAAAGCAACAAAGAAGTAAAAGGAATTATGAGTGTGCGGTTATACATTTTTTGGCATCTACATCTGATTTTTTGCCATTAAGAAATGTTTTAAAGCAGAAAATGTCCTTTTGTGGAAGCGAGTGCAACAGCACAATCAATGATGGGGAGAAAAATACACAGAATGGTAAGAAGTGACTAGAAGTAAGGATGGGGCTGATTTCTTTCTAGCCTAGACTGATTCATGCAGCCTATCAATGACAGTCATGCCAGGTGATTACACAGAGTGACTCATCCCCTAGATTGGATCTCCATTTGGACTGAAATTTTTCAGATATGTCCATAACATGTCATCAGAAGTGACCGAGAAAGCACATGTGAAATACGATCACGGGTGTACAGTAATGAAGGAGAACGAGGTGGATTATTTACTTTATCATCCATTTTTTCCCCCCAAAAAATGCTAAAATAGACTAATAGAAACTAAAAGTATATAGACTAAGCACACTTTGTCCAAACAAAGTAAAAATTACACAAAAGAATATATATATATATATATATATATATATATATATATATATATATATATATATATATATATATATATTTATATATATATATATATATATATATATATATATATATATATATATATATATATATATGTATATATATACACACACAAATGTATATATGTATATGGGTGTATAGCAGTGTGTGGCATTTCTCTACTTTTACAGTCTCATTGGTGTTCTGTGTGTGTGTGTGTGTGTGTGTGTGTGTGTGTGTGTGTGTGTGTGTGTGTGTGTGTGTGTTAGCACAATCTTGCTGAGAGCTCGCTGCTGTTGTGGTGTGGCAGTGTAAACTCTGTGGTCTGGTCTATTTTCTTACTCCGGTTTCAGCATGCAGACTGAAAACAGTCATATTTTTAATGGCAGAGAGCAGTAAGCTATAAATTTACAGGGCTGAGTTTGTATTTTATCCACTTTTACATAATGAAAATTCCAGAGCAGAGCAAGTAAAGTTAAATCCTGACTTTGTGTGTGTGTGTGTGTGTGTGTGTGTGTGTGTGTGTGTGTGTGTGTGTGTGTGTAGTGAGCTTGATGGAACACTGGAGAGTCGGTGAACTTGTACAATATGTCATGAGTAAACTGAAACTGAGTCTTTGGGCAATTTAAGGCCCTTAAAAAAAACCCAAACCTTTAAATAAAGCCCAAAGTGTGTACTCTTTGGGATGTGCTGAGTGAAACATAATCAAGTCTCCGGCCTAATGATCCCGATGAAGAAAATCCTGGCTCAGAGTCCCCAATTACTTATTATATGCCTTGTCACAGTGTCCATTGTTCCGTTCTCTATATAATATGGCTTGCCTAAACCATCATGGCACCCTTTCAAGCTCAGTGGAGTCAGCCAGTCCAGACACCACACTGGTGCCACCTGTAGCCATCAAACCATATAACATGCACCTGTCCGTAAAACACAACCAGTTTTTTTAGGTAACACACACACACACACACACACACACACACACATACACACATACACACGTATAGGGATATCTGAGATGCAGGGAGATGGCTGAATCTCAGCATGGCTGCAGGGTGGCAGGGTGGTGCGGAGTTGCCCATACACCCTTCTTTTGTAGCCGTGTGTTGTGTATCACACGGTCATTGTCTGTGTGTGTATGGTGGGAGTGTGGGTTAAGGGGGATTACGCAGTTGCCCCTGGCTGTAGACGAGACTCTGTAATTGATACTAAGTGACTCATCTTTTATCTGGATAAAGCGAAGGACAAGCCATCAATTCAGCTGTTATATAACACAGGCCATTTGTGTGCAAATATCACGCTGTCTTTGTCCAATAGCTTCTTTTCAGAATTGCAGTATACTGTTTCAGTTGAAATAGCATACAGTAATACCCAAGTCAGATCATACAAAACTGTAGGGTTTAGTGATTGGTGGATTACTCAACCCCTTCAACTCCCCCCCCCCCCCCCCCCCCCCCGCCCGCGCCCCCGATGAAACGCATCCAATCAGCTTTGCACAACATTGCATCAATCTAAGACTTTTAATTAGTAAGTATTTCTTACACTTTCAAAATTCTGAACAATTAAAATTACTTAATGTGTATGAAAAGTTCCGAAGTAAAAGATTACGGTAAAGGGCGGGGTTGGCACTCATATCTTTTTACGGCTTGTGTGAAATCTAATGAAAATCCTTTTTATTTTTATTTTTTACACTGACAACAAAAGTGTCATGATATAAGAGATTCCGCAACTGCTGTGCCATTTAGCCATTGTAACATTAAAAAAAATGAAGCTATTTTAAAATCATTTTTCAACATTTTGTGAGAGAGTTAAAGTCCTTAAACAAGTAAGGGTTGTTTTTTTTTTGTTTGTTTGTTTGTTTGGTTTGTTTTGTTTTGTTTTTTTTGCATAAAATTAGCAAATACAGTAAATGTGTTTAACTAGCATCCATGCTCTAAGCATAAGGACATTTCTGTTTTCTGTACCATTTATCCTACACAGGGTCACGGGGAGCCTGTAGTCTATCCCAGGGCACTTGGCGCACAAGTTGGAGGACACCCTGGGTGGGGTGCCAACCCATTGCAGGACACAATCAAATGCACTAACACTACAGACAATTTGGAAATTCCAATCAGCCTACAACGCATGCAAACTCCATGCACACTGGTCGAAGGTTAAAATAGCACCCTCAACCCTGGAGGTTGTGCTAACAACTAAGCCACCATGGCCACCTTCATCCATCGTCACTAAACACTTTATCCTGGCCAAGATCACGGTGATCCGAATTAAATCCTAAGAACACTGGCTGCAAGACGGGAGAATTCACGTCAAATGCAACACAAGTCTCACACCCGTACACTCACTCAAACATATAGGCAGTTTAGCATATCTAATATGCCTACCTACATGTTTCTGGACAGTGGGAGGAAACTCGAAAACCCAGATGAGAACAACACAATCATAGTGAGAATGGTAGCTCAACTAATTTTCTGTTGAGGGTGTAGAAATCAAGAGACTATGTATAGTATCTTTAATGTAATGTCCTGAGTATGCAAAAGCTTTAGTGTTAGTTTAAGTATTTGGTCTTGTTAGAGAAAAAGACACGGAGAGAAAGTGAGACTCTTCTGCGCCATGATCATTGTGGTTGAGAAAAATGGAGCCAAGCCTCCTAAAGCATGAAAACCTTTTTCCCGTCAAACCACCGTGACTGAGTCAATTAGGCCCCATCCGCAGCACAACAATCTTATTTCCCGAAGATATTTGGGGCGTTTAATTCTTAAACAATATTGCCTGCCGCTCTGTGCCTCACTCTTTATTGCCTTCTCCGTTTTATTGCTCTTCCCCAAGTCATTAGAGTAAAGTAAATGAGTGGTGTAGCAAGCGCCGCCACTGAACACATTACCGTACACTATCTTTAATTATTTCCACGGCTGCTTTTATTGTGTGCCTTCACCCATTAAGATCATGAGAAAAGATGAGCACAGGAGCATGTTCTTACACACATGAGTACTGTATGTGGTGGGGTGGGGTTTAATAGACCAGGCGGCAACATGTGGTAGTCGGATGTATAATCATGAAAGAATGGTTTGTGTGTTTTCAGTTAAATCTGGTTACTTTTATATAAAAATGAAAGAGATTATAGCCTTAGCTTATACTCAAGCAGTTTAATAATAATAAAGGTTTAGGTTTTTTTGTTTTTGTTTTTTTGTTTTTTTTTGTAGGAAATTTTGCTGAGTGTTAGTACCAAAGGTTGGTTCTTTGTGAAGACTGCCTTTAAAGAATACTACACGCCGAGTTACAGTATTTAAGTTGAAATAAAGTTTTTGAAATCAGTTAAAAAAAAGAAGAAGAAGAATTAAAAGTTGTGTATATGCAAATTCCAGTGATTTGTGAATGTTTTGGTGTTAACTGAACATCCAGAATTATGTCAGTTTTAGATCATTAATTTGAGTTAATATAGGAGTGTTTGTTTGTGTGTGTTTGTACAGTGCGCCTCAAGTCCTCTGGTTACTGGATAATCATGCTAACTGGGAACAATTTCCTGTGGCGGTGCTGCTAGGCCTGTCTGCTCCGAGAGTGGTTAAGTGTCTGATTATACCACATTGCGACTGTTTTAATATACATGCACTAGAGCGAGAGACACAACATTCGGCTGCAATCAAACATACAAACAAACCAGAGAGACAGCATTTTACGTAATCACAGGGTTGCATCAGAAAGCGACTGTAAGAGAGTGGAAAGAAAAAAAAAAGATTCATAAATACAGTATACTGAGAGAGAGAGACGAGTTCTGTCTGCGTTGACGTGGATGATTGGCAGGGCACATAGACCTGGAATGTCGATGACGAGGGGGTGATAAACAGTAGGTGAAGGATGAGTGTAGTGTTTTGTCGTATCATTCCTCAAAACTCAAGCGCCTCCACTTCAGCTGTCCTCGCCTTCCCGACTCGCCGCAATTCTTCTCATCACATCTCTCATAGCGTGTCGGTTTGCTGTAATTGCCTGGTGTGTGCTGCGAAGGTGTACGGTGTCTATTTGCCTTGTTTATGAACTTTTGGACATGTTTATGTGTAAACATGGCCGCAGAGGAATTCGCTCCAACTTTGACCCACCCTACAGACAGAGATCCGTCTGGTTAATGTTTGAGCGGGCAGAAACTTAAGACTGTTGACAAGTTGAAACATACGTGATAGGATAGTGAGTAGTGAGTGTATGTGCGAGAGTGTGTGTGTGTGCGTGTGTGTCTGTGTGTGTCAGCATGTGTGCAAATCAGAAACTCTATTATGACACCTTAAATCAGTGAGGACTGCATTTTGAGTCTGCATTCTAACGCTTGTGGTAATGTGGTTATAATTTGATCTGATTCAAAGATCAGTCGAAAATGAATATGATCTTGTCTCAGATTATGAGTGCACTGAGCATTTCAGATAATATTTTCAGGGGGAAGTTGTAAATCTTGATGAAGTATTCTCTCTCTCTCTCTCTCTCTCTCTCTCTCTCTCTCTCTCTCTCTCTCTCTCCTAGACTGTGCCAGGCATTTGAACCATTTTGTGTAATGCCAGAGCAGATCTGCAGTGCATTTTTCAAACGTTGTCTTGGAGCATATCAGAGGAAAAAACTCCTACAGCAGATCAGAATCTAAAGCAGCAGTCACACCGGACACGAATAAAATGCACCTGGTGAAAAAGGTGTGTTGAATGGAAGAGGAAACAATACTCAGACATGGGATTTCCAGAAGCAGTTAATTTCGCATCCACTTCTTCAGAATTCACTTTGCGTAGAGTTTCCTCAAGACGAAACATAGCCCGATGAACCTTTCAGTAGAAAACAAGGCTGTATGGCTAGGTCACATCTTTCAGGATGATTCAACATGGAGGAAGTTGTTATTACTGTAAGAAGCTTTCTGTTCTTTAGCCCACATCATTTCTCCACCAGGTCAGACAGCTCTACAGTGTAACTATAATTGCTTAAAGTATGAAATTCTTCAATAAATGGAAACATTGCAATCCCTGACAGATCTCTGTTGTGTAAGAGGAATAAAACACTCTGGAATATTCTGTTATTGTAAAATAATTAACTTTGGGGTAGTAGCAGAACCTCAGATTCATGTCATTTCACATCACACCACAGTGTCATTTATTATTTTCCCAAAACAGCAAACTACCCAGTGTTTCATTTCTTACATACAGTGTATTGCTAGAAACACCTACTGGTGAGCTGGCTGAGCACAAAGTGTAGGTGGAAGTAATAAAATAAAGGTAGATGTATATAATATTCACTTGCAATTCAGTGTATATTGTTGTTGTTACTGTACCTCAGACCCCACCCCCATATATAAACCGAATTGCCAGTATATTAGGTATGGGACTTGTGCAGATAATAAACCAGAAAGAAGAAGAATAAAACACACCTAAAATGTGTAAAGCTGTATGTTAAGCACAGCAAATAAGATATGGTGACATCTTAATAACAATATATCCGTAACACTATACAGTAAGAGTAAATAAATAATAGATGCCGGTAGCTACAGTGACATGTTTTTGCTTTGAGCAGTTTAAAATGTAACACAATAGTCTTGAAAAAAAAAAAAAAAAGGCAAAGCTCCCCATGCTGTTAAACACCATTTCTCATGCAGCAAAACACAGCTCACATATCACAGAGTCATATTGCCAAAATACAGCGAATAGAGAGAATAGCTCATGCCTTTCCCTATGCAGACCCCTCGACGTCTTATCGCTCTGTCCATCTGTGTAAGTATCTATTTTTTAGCAGAGTCAGATTGGTTTGGTACACAGAGGTGTCAATCCCTCTGTGTCTGTCAAAAAGTCAAGCAGTGTAACACTCCAAAACACACAGCAGATGTGCAAGGTGTGTGTGTGTGAGTGTGTGATGTGCAGGAATTTTCCAGAGGGCTTCCTTGTTCAGGCCTATCCCTCGTGAAGTCGCTGAGGCCCGCAGACATCCACTCTGAGTTCATTGAATATTAATTATTCTGACAGGCAGCCTTATTAATCATGCCTCAAGCAGCATAGCTTAGCAAACCACACAAAGACCTCTTTTTTAATGTTACCAAGTGATATGCAACATGATGCTTTTCTTTATTGAAAGTGTGTATAATTGTGTGTGTGTGTGAGTGTGTGTGTGAGTGTGTGTGTGAGTGAGTGTGTGTGTGTGTGTGTGTGTGTGTGTGTGTGTGTGTGTGTGTGTGTGTGTGTGTGTGTGTTTTAATGCCATAGGGATTACATCATACTGTGGTAAACTATGTTAGCTCTCTGGAGACTGTGATAGTGTGTCAGTTTTGTGTGTGAGTGTGCGTGTAGTGTTTGTGTGTTTTCTCGTCATGGCTGTCTTTTTGATACATGAATCAAAAGAGTCTCGACCTCATTTGGGGAGTGACTTCATCTCTGTTTAATGATGGAACTGGGAAAAAAAAAAAAAAAAAAAGTCTAGCAAATATCTAGCTCTCATACTTTGTTTGTTTAAATTCTGTTTGCTTATAGAAGTCAGAAATAACATTCGCAGACCATGCAGAAATGGGGAAATAATCCATGTCGGGGTGGTTTGATAGGACTGGACATGAAGCAGAGTTACTATTAGCAGCATAAAGTTGGTTATTTTCTTATAACAGCTACTTTATACTGTGCCACAGTGATTTTCCCAACAATTAAGATTTTTTTGTTTAATAATGAAGACCATGCTATTCTTTTTAACCATTTATAGTTACATTTAAAGTTCAGAAACATCCTTACGACAAGTCAGTTCCTCTTATCACTTATGTTATAGCAGCTATAGAGTCCTTCCCTCACCAGCCTCCCCTCTGGTGTGGTGGAAAACTTACTGTTACAAAGCACTGACACTGGAGACTCCTTCTATAAGTATTACATAAACCTTTAGACATAGCTCAATTTTACAAAAACACATAGATTATGTGATGCAGTCAACATACAAGTGCTTGTGCTGTCCAATGAGCTGCTACTATAGAAACAATAACGTATTAGAACAAGAGCATTAATATAAACCTGTTATTAATGCTAAAGCCAGAACTACTGTCAGAGCTGCTGGTGAAGAAAATGAATCCACACCTTTAGATTTGAGTGTGTATTAGTGTACAGCAGTATCTAGATGTATTTGGTTGTGTGTGGTGATGTCTCAGGGCTAACTTAATGAACTTCTTCCAATTAGACACACCCAGAACGTGTGCTAATGCAAACCCGGGACCATATATACCTTGGTTTAGTACCTGTTCTGTTGCTCTTGCAGAACAAAACACCATGCATTGTGCAACCTATTTAAGTAAGAATGTGCTAGCCACTTTAGAGCCTGAGACACAAAGTTGTTTTTTGCTTTCTTCCTAATTGCATACAAGTGACTCAAACAAAGCTAAAGGTGCCAGAACTTTCCTCTTTAACTTTAAAAGTGCAGAAAGTCTTTCTATAGAGAGCAGTCCAAAAACTGGTCCGATACCAAAACCAAAAATAAAAAGCCTACTGTTTTTATAATATTCATTAATACAGAGTGTTTTAGGAGTGTGTTGGGTGTTTCCATGGTATTGAGTAGCTTTTGCTGGAGACTCTGGTACTTTATCATCACTAAATGTGGCAAAACTATGTACTTTCACAGAAAGAAGCCATTTGACAGAGCGTTTCTGCAGCCTGTTGGAATACATGCATGCGTATCGTATCATATTTACTCACCACTAATAATTTCCTCTTCAAAATGGAACAAGGAATAACATTTTAATATATGATGCTGGGAACTGAGTTTATTTTATATGTACATATTGCTCCAAGATGCTTATTGAGTCATGATGTTTAAAAGTTTGTATACCCATCAGAAACCAGTGCACATACCGTATATGTGAGGAAGAAAGAGAATGTGCACTTTTCTGGCCACAAGCTTCAGAATCCTAAAGGTTGTGGCCAGAAAAGTGCACAATATCAGCACTAAATCAATCTAAAAGGTTAAAATAACACTCACTCCACCCTTAACCCTAACTTTAACCTTTTAGAACTTTTCATAAGACTATACGTTTTGGAATTGTTAAGAATTTGTAAGTGTGATAAGGTTGGTTTGTATAAATAGTCAATCAGTTTCACCTTTGGTTCTTTTGTGGATTTAATGATTTATCAATTGTTTAAGTAAAGAAGAATGCTTAGATTACCAAATGGAATGTTGAATTGATATCCTCACTTATTATTATTATTATTATTATTACTATTCTTTTTATTATTTGAGTGTGTCTGTCTGTGTGAGTGTTGGATAAGACTTCAGCTGATAATATTGTTAAATATTACCAAACACACTGTTTAAGTAAATATACCCACATCCTCTGAATTCCTGTAAGGGTGAAATAGTTGCAAAGTCATTATTGCAATACTTGTCAGTTGGTCACGTCCACATTTTTTTTTTTTTTTTTTACCTTCACAGCACATCGCCGTGTTTGGGATCTGCACTGGATTGTATGAAGTGAGCTGTATGTCTGTTGGTTTTGACAGAGGCGAGTAAAGATCCGCACAGCATTTAAATATCTTCCATGTTCATGCTGTTTGGAAAATTGAAATGCATTGTCACGCAAAACGCTCGTTTGAAAAGATCGTTTTGAGCGCCGTTTCTCAGTCTGATGATTCCATCTTTTGTTTAATAACCGCTTTCATCTCTCCCATTGCTGCCTCTTCATTGAGATTACACTGAAAGTGTTCATGAAAAATTTATTGGAGATTATCTGCATATTCTGATTCCCTTGATTAGCTTCCTGTCAATGGGTGGGAGAATGACGGCAACTCCTGCCTCTGTTGAATGTTAATGTTTTTCATTTTTGTTTGACAAAATTTCATTCTTTCTATCAAGGGGGAATGCGTTTATTTCAGTTTCTTGCTCCACCCATGTGGCCTCCTGGCAGAAAGCTCATAGAATTATATTTTTAAAGTTTAAAACACTTAATGTATAACTAGCAGCTAGAATGAAAAAGAACCTTGCCCTGTTTCCTGACAAATCAGCCCCTGATAGCTTCCCTGTCCCAGTGTTGTTGTATTAGCTGTGCCAGTTTGAGGAAAACTTTGTAGCAACAACTCTACTTTGTAGCACTCTTATGGCACAGAGACGGCTCATTATCTAATGCTGCAGCCCTTATGATTCTACACCCCATACCGAGTCTGCATGTAATTGCTTTCATGGATTTATTGTGCAAAAATAAGTAGGGCTTTGAAGTATTTAAAGGACTAACCTAATGATGGAGGGAACAGAAAGAGAAGGAAAGAGAATGAGAGCGAGAAGAGGTGGCAGTCCAGCAGCAAAAAAAGTACAGCAATTCATTTTTCTCTCGCCAACGCTGGCAGAAGAATATGTGAGGATTTAATCATCGACAATTACACAGACAAAGAGAGAGAGAGAGAGTGAGAGAGAGAGAGAGAGATGGAGCAATCAAGTGTAAATGTCTAAACTACGTGGAGCAGAATTGCAACAGCTTTGATTTGTGGGAGAAGCAGTCAGGGCCGAGAGCTTATTTAGCAAATATGCAGAACTGCTTTTGACCCCATGGCGACCGCTTCGATACCCTCACCCTCACCCTCCCCTTCGCCGGTCGTTAATCATGGTTGGGAATGAGAGTGGGCACTTCTGTAAGTGCCATAATGGAATATTTCTTCTCTCGCCACTCATCTGACAACATGCCACTTGTTTCTTCACTGGTGTGTGTTCGTGTTGTTTTCTAATTAATTCACTGGCAGATATATTGTTAGCTGGGAGCTTCTTTTTTTTTTTTTTTTTGACTCCGCTTGCCTGAGAGAGTCAAAAGAGAAAGACAGAGAAAGAAAAAGGGAGGGAGGGTTATCTGGTTACGCCAGTCTTTTCCCACACGTTGATCAGAAGCTGAAAGACAAGAGCATGTGTCCCTTGCAGCAACGACTTTACTCCTGTTTCCAGTTTAACCTATTAAACTGTCCTTTGTCCTGTCCTGTCCTGCCCCCCCCCCCACCCACCCACCCTTCTCTTCCTCCTCCTCCTCTTCCATCCACTGGCACTGGTTCACTTGTTTTCATTCTGACCCTCAGTAAGTTTTGCCAAGACTTGAAATACCTCGGTGCCCGATCTCAGCCGGAGACTGACGAGATCAGCGTGGCTTGTTTCCAGAAAAAAAAAAAAGGAGTATATATACTAGCACCGTTTGATGAGCAGCAGGGCAATAAATTCATTTATCATCATTTTATGCCTCATCAAACACTTTGCCAGCCCCCTCCATGGGAGTAGCACAAATTAACCAGTGAAAAAGCGTTAAAAAAAAATTATTATTATTTTTTTTTGCCGGGGCTCAGTAAGTGCTTTTTGATTGCCTTCTCCAACAATTCTTCCTTTGACAAGCTAATAAATCAGATCTGTAGAAGAAGACAGGTCTGACTTGAGCTTGAGAATATAAAAAAGGATAAAAAAAGAAAACACTGAGTGAGTGGGATGATGTGAGTTTTGCTTTAAACAATCATCCCTTACAAACATCAGCTGCTGGGTCCCCCACCCCCACCCCCACCCCCACCCTTCATTCACAAGGAGCCAAAAGGGCACTATCACAGACTCACGGTCACGCCGGATGTGAATGGACTTTATTTATTTATTTATTTATTTATTCATTTATTCATTTTAGGTAGTTACTGGTTCAACCTGGAACTGACCCAATGTAGATTGCTTGTGGTTTTGTTTTTGCATGCTAATCAGGATGGATGCTAGCTAAATACATGGGCATGTGTGTAAAATCTCTCGCCTCATTCTCCTTGCTTGTGTGTTTGCTGCTCAGGTGAGCACACAGCATGCTTAGAAGCTTTCCAGTTCAGATGGCTGCCTCATCCACAGCCAGGGAATTAAGCATCAGACTGGAAGTACCCCCAGTTATTGAAAATGAGGTCAATTGATTATTTAAGCCTGGGTAGGCTTAAGACATGGCGTAGCAGGTATTAGCACATTTGACTCGTGACAGCGGGATCACGACTCCTCTGTACCTCCATGAGGGGAAGCCACAGTTGGTGCTTTGTCTGTCGGAAAACACCTCGTTGATGAGATTAGCTTGTTGCACTCGGCTGTGAAGCATGCTGCTAAGAAGTGTGCTAGGTGGTTATCTCAGGTTGGAATGCAGATAGGGTAGATACGTTTTTTTTTGTTTTTGTTTTTTTTTTTTAATTACACTGGTGTCATTCATGCTATTATCCAATTGGCCAATCGTGTCACAGCAGTGAAGAAAAATATGCAAGATACAGGTCAAGAGCTTCAGTTCATTTTCGCATCATACATCAGAATGGATTAATGTGATCTAAGTGACTTTGGTTGTCGTCTTTTGTATTTTAGAAGCCGCTGATTTCCTGGGATTGTCACATAAGTCTCTAGAGTTTATGCAGAATGGTGCGAAAAACAAAAAACATCCAGTGAGTGGCTGTTCTGTGGGCGGAAACGGCCTGTTGATGATAGAGCTCAGAGGAGAATGATTTAAGCAGACTGATTTGAGTTGACAGGAAGGCTACAGTAACTCAAATAACCACTCTTTACAACCACACTGAACAGAAAAGCGATTCATGATGCACAACAAATTTGAAGTTTGAGGTGGATTGACCTGCAACAGCAGAAGACCACATCGGGTTCCACTCCTGTCAGCCAAGAACATGGATTTGAGGCCACAGTGGGCAAGGGGGTTCAACGGATATGAACCAATGAAGATTGAAAAAGACGAGGCACAAAAAAAAAAAAGAAAAAACAGGCAACAGTATATATTTATCATGTTTTTTTTCATTTTTTTTTAAATAAATAAATATTGTCTTTTAAAACGATCTAATAACATTTTCCCCAGTGTTTGTTTATTTATTCATTTATTTATTTATTTGACAGTCTCAGCAATGCCCTCTGTCCACACCTTGTCATTCGTTAAGTGTAACATCTGATACAAGAATTTTGGGTGGAGTTCTTGTTTTCTTGGCTTGGGATTGGCTGACCAGTTGTACACCAGCACATGGTTACATTGTTTAATGAGCATGGTGGTCATACACACAGATTCCGGGAACTCCTTCATGTTTTTGTGTGTGTGTGTGTGTGTGTGTGTGTGTGTGTGTGTGTGTGTGTGTGTGTGTGTGTGTGTGTGTGTGTGTGTTAGGCCTGGTCCAGCGTGAGTGTATATAGCACGTCTCTTTCACCCTCTCATTAGTGCTTTCTGTACACACACACACACACACACTCACACACATACACTGTGCACAGCTTAAAATAACCCCAGCAAAGCAGCAGCCGTTTATCTGTATCTAGGGAGCTGATCCAATTACAGCGCTCACATTTGCATCCATCAGCCTGAGTGAGGCGAAAACAGTCTAACTAAAAAAAAAAAAATTTAAATTAAAAAAAAAAAAAAAAACCTAACTGGTCAGACAGAAATAAATAAATAAATAAATGCATGAGAAATTAGACAGGAGTTCTGCACTCTTCGATGTGACCTCCAGGTGGGAGGTCAATCATAGCCCCCCCTCTCTCTCTTTCTCTCTTTGCCTCCATCTTACCAAGTGAGCACATCATTACGTTAAATATCAGTGTCTTAATGTGGAACAGATGTCTGCTTGAAAGGGATCATTAAAAAAAGGGCAAAGGTAAATAAACACTCAGGCAAACTTGTAGACCTCCTTTCCATTCCTTCAGTTCCCCTCTATCTCCATCTCTCTCTCCCTCTCTCTCTCTCTCCTTCCCTCCATCCATAGCATGGACCCTCTGAAGTCCCTGTAAAGAAAACAGTTCATCAATCTTCATCAGAACCATTAAAGAGAGGAATAATAGGACTGCTTATCTCGCCTAAGTGCTGCCTTGAGGCTCCAAGGACAGACAGTGAATGTGTCGACATATTGGAAATTCTGTCTGTGTTGCTGTAATTTTTTTTTAAACATAATAATAAAAACACCTTCGTATTTGTCTTCGTCTGAGAAGAAAAGCCCGTATAATTACACGTATATGTAGCTATATATGTAAGCTACGACCATAAGTGAATAATTGAGGCAAGTGTAATTGTATCTGTGTGAGAAGTAAATAAAAACACGTCTTACAGTAATCAAATTACAGATTTATTTGTGTGTCATTTTAATTTGAATGATCCACAATGAATCTGTGGAAACATTTCCTGGAATTCACACCTAAATGTTAAAAAACAAACAAACAAACAAACAAAAACATTCTAGTCTTTCATAAAACAAAACAAAAAAAAAGAAAGCAATCTAACATTTAGTTCATCATTATTGTTTTTTTCTCACTTTAACTTTGTACAAATAAGCTAATAAAAGAGTGAAAGGGTATAAAGGCTGTTTTAGTGGAACACACCCTGTCCCAATTCAGTGTAATTCTCTTTAAAAGAAGGTTGCTCTTCGTTCTTTAGTTATTTAAAAAGAAATAAATATATAAATATTAGGTGATATTCCTGTGGATCTGCTCGGTTGTAGAGAGAGTAAACCGTACCTTTCAGTCTCACTGGGTTGGTACCCACAATCACACTTACACCTTGTGTACCTTTACTATGAATTACCTCGAATGCTGCTTATAGTGAGTGTGCCTTCAGTTTTTAGAGAAAAGCTTTAATCATGGTCCATTTCATTTATGTACCTTAAATCATTTGTAATGGTATACACTACATCCATGTTTCCATGTGAAACAGACATAAAACAAGTACCCTCGATTGAGTGTACCACCCCAGTGACAAGGAAAGGTACAGTTTAGTACTATTTTTTTTTTTTTTCTTTTTTCTGAGAGTGTAGGTTTCTCTCGGCCAGTCAGACGGCCGAATGAGGCAAGTGTAATCTGTCCCTCGAGAAAACCATAGAAAAACAGCGGCTGAAGTCCAGGGCTGCAGAGAGAGAAAAACAGCAGTAAATCACGAGCTGTCGGTTAAATCTGAGCACGTTTACATTGTGTCCCTGCCTATTTCGGATGTGCTTCAAACCTGAAGGATTTATGTGCTGCCTAACACACACACACACACACACACACACACACACACACACACACACACACACACACACACTTCTCTTACACCTTTCTTACTTATGCAGTTAGCTGACATGCTGTACCTGGATCTAACCATGACATTAACCTCAGTAACCAGTAACCAGAAGGAAACCTTTTAGGTTCTTATTTGTTTTGATTTAACTTGATTTATTATTATTATTATTATTATTATTATTATTATTATTATTATTATTATTATTGTTGTTGTTGTTGTTGTTATTGTTATTATTAAAAAGGCTCCACTTTCTGGAAAAAACAAAAACAACAACAACAAAAAAAAAACAACATAAGTTTTTTTAGTAGGGACCAACCAAATGTTCCCACAAGGTCAAACATGTCACATACTCCTTTTTTTTGCGGGGATATTTGGTCCTCATCAGGACACACACACACATACAGACACAAAGTGCGAGGTCTTTAATAACCAACGAAACGCCCACGTCAGACGAGCCCTGACAGCTATTTTTTTTTTTTTTTTTTTTTTTTTTTTTTTTTTTGAAGGAGAAAATGGAGCTAATTTGTGAAAATGAGGCCCCGTGGCCACGTCACTCACTCTCTCTCTCTCTCTCTCTCTCTCTCTCTCTCTCACGCATACACACACACACACACACACACACACCTTGCGGAAGCAGTGCGGAGAGGAGAGGAACAGCTGGCCTGCATTTTTAGCCCCCATAATTAATTAAGCGCTTCCTCAGTGGGATCGGATGATTAAATAAAAAAGGGGAGGCGGTTTTCCCAGCGTGCTCCAATGGGGGGGGGGGGGGAGCAAGAGCGAGAGAGAGAGAGAGAGAGAGAGAGAGAGAGAGAGAGAGAGAGAGAGAGCGCACTCCACTCCAGTTTGTGGAGAGGTGTGGAGAAGAGGAGACGAGTGAAAAGGTTTAGACAAAAATTAGGCAAATGACACCATTCTCTCTCTTAAAAAAAAATAATAATTAAAAAAAAATAAACTACACTCCGCTTATTATATAAGCTGTGTCTCTTTTATTTATTATCATGTTTGTCCTTGCTTTTAAAATAAATAAATAAATAAATAAATACATAAATACTCCTTTTCTTAAAACAAATAAATACAATACATTCTGAGCTATAGGCCTTCTCTCTCTCTCTCTCTCTCTCTCTCTCTCTCTCTCTCTCTCTCTCTCTCTCTCTGTGTGTGTGTGTGTGTGTGTGTGTGTGTGTGTGTGTGTGTGTGTGTCTTTATTTATTTATTTATTTATTTATTTGCTTAAAAAAAACTGAAAAACATCAGTTTAAAACAAATCAGTGCTAGGACTCTCTCTCTCTCTCTCTCTCTCTCTCTCTCTCTCTCTCTCGCTCTCTCTTCGTTAGAAAAACAACAGAAAAGGAGAAATTAATAGGATCTTCTCTAGGCCACGGTCTCCATCTCTTTCCCTCTGCTTCTGTCTTTATTCATCATTGTTATTATTATTTTTCCTTCTCTTCTTAAAATCCGAGAGAGAGAGAGAGAGAGAGAGAGAGAGAGAGAGAGAGAGAGAGAGAGACTGCTCCAACTGTGCTAGAGAACAGGTCAAATGATAATACTTTCTTTCTCTTTTCCCCCTTTCTCTTTTTTACCATCCTTCATTTAAGACAAGCATTTGAGCAAACGAATCACTTCAAGTAAAGAATGGATTCAGACTAAAAAAAAAAAATAAAAAAAAAAAAGATTCTGTCAGTGTTTGGACGAACTTGCTCTGTTGCTCTGTTGCTTTTCCCGGATGTGCAGCGCGCCAAATAAAAATGGTGTCCTTTTACACGATCGGGCTGAATATGATTCGGCTCAGCTGGAGGCTTGTCACTGATGAGAGATCATGTAGACATCGGCTGTTATCAGGCTGCTGCTGATATAAAAGTCCACGATCTTTTGGGAAACACTTGGTGCAGCACATTTTTGCAACGCGATCATCAACAGGTTGACACACACACACACACACACACACACACACACACACGCGCGCGCGCGCGCGCGCGCACAGATACAGGGCGGCAGGTGTAGCCTAACTCTTCAGCAATGGGTTACATTATCAAAAAAACAAAAAACAAAATGTTGTATCACATTCGATTATAAACTGCCTTATTTATTCACTTTTTATCTAAACACCATGCTCTGCATGTATTTATTTAAGTCGTATTATTATTATTTATTTTTTTTTTTGCTTTTGTTTTTGTTTTTGTTTTACTTTCTATAGCTACAGATATTTGTTTTAGGAAACGCGGAAGCGAACATGTCACGTGACTAGGTCCAGGACAATTTGTGCTCTTCGATTTTCGTTGGAACGCACACACACACACACACACACACACGCTCTCTCTCTCTCTCTCTCTCTCTCTTTTATTGCTTCATGGGTTATTTTCCTGCCTCATTTTCATTTTTTTTCTACATTTTTGGTTACATTTCTTTCTTGAAATCGTAATGTTTAATAGATTTCATTTTTATATGTTTAGCGGATGAAATTACCCACAATTCTAAGTGTGGGATTTCATGTCGGGTCATAAAAAATATCTTTAAAATCCTTTCCTCCCCTTTATAACCCTGATAAATACACTGGTTTGTTTGTTTGTTTTTTGTTTGTTTGTTTTGTTTGTTTTTTTATTAGAAACACAATGAAATGTCAGTATGTTTTATGAAATATTTCGAAAAGAAATCTAGGTATTCACTCATTAAAGAACAATTAAAGATAAGCGCGAGACGCGTTTCTGCTCTGTATTATTAAAAAAAAATAGCACTTGTATTCTTTGTTTCATTCCTTGCAGTTTTACCCTTTATTTGTTGTTTTTCTGCCTATAAGAAGTTCACTACAGCCTGTCAAAGTCGCATGGCCCAGTGAAATCTGTTTTGATGATTAAATAAAGCAGACAACAAATAAGTAAGTAAGTAAGTAAGTAAATAAATAAATAAATACAATTGTTTCGTTGCACAACACATTGCTTCCAGTTTCCTCCCCCAAAAAATATGAAATACCGAAGTGAATATGAATCTCTGGATCTTATTATAAGTTCTGAGTTGTTGCTTAGGCACAACTGAGTTAACCTCTAATTATTTTCTCTCTTTTTTCCTCTCTAACATTTTGAGAGTAATTAGCTTTCCTACATGTCTGAGCCTCGCTTAAATGTGCAAAAGGTTGCGCGAGCAATTCAGAGATCATGACATTTTACATTTTAGTAAACCTGGGGTGAATTCGGTCGATTCGAAACAAGATTGTAGATGGGGGAAAGAATGAACGTTCTTCTTTGCAATAGTGAAAAAGAAATAATTGTCTGCCACTGCACGTAAGTGTGTAACTTTTGTTGCTCGTATAAGTGCACGTAAAGCAGAAAGGTAGTTATAGGCCTGTGATCATATATACACCGATATCCATAATATCCATAAAGTGTAGCCGTTTTCTTCATGCCATAAAATTTACACATCAAATGAAGCGACAGGGGCGGATCAGTCACGTGATCCGGGCCTTTGCAAATATCCCCGAGAGCTGATAACGACTAAATATAGGAGGAAAAAAACAGTCCTAGGCTACTGAGTGCAGAAATTAGTGGGGAGGATTTCACACGACTGTTACTGAACCTATTAGCCGTTCTCTCTCTCTCTCTCTCTCTCTCTCTCTCTCTCTCTCTCTCTCTCTCTCTCTCTCTCTCTCTCTCTCTCTCTCTCTCTGCAGTGTTCAAACCGCTATTGTATACCCAAAGCCTTTGAACCGGGCTTTCCCTTCTACTTCTAGTTTATCCGTTTAAACGTTCAATTGATTTCCATCAGGCGGAAAATGAGATCGTAAATTATTATCGATAGCTCAATATTCTAGGCCTGTGAAAGTCAAGCTTGATATATATATATATATATATATATATATATATATATATATATATATATATATATATATATATATATATATATATAAACGATGGGGAAAATACTGCCGTAAAATGTGGCAACTCAAAACCAATAAATGTTTACTTGGCTAGGAGAATGTCCTATGGCACTCTGGAATGTCATTTTCGTTTTGCTTAAATCTACTAAAAAAGATTTTTAATGCGTAGAGGAGCGTCAATTCCTAGAGGGGAGCTGGGGGGGAAAAAAAAAAGAAAAAAGAAAAGAAAAGGTGATTATGCTATTTAGGAGGCTGGGGTGTAGTGAGAGATGAAATATGGCGGGTCTCGGGGCTGCAGGGGGAAAGACATTAGAGCTGCGGGAATTCAGTGTAACCCAGGGGACTTTTCAAGTGGAGGGCGCAAAGTAAACTATAGAGATTAATGACCCGACCTCAGACCTGGGCAATCTGCTCCCCTTTAATACCTCTACTGATTATTATTATTATTATTATTATTATTATTATTATTATTATTATTATTATTATTATTATTATTGTTGTTGTTGTTGTTGTTGTTGTTGTTGTTAGTAGTAGTAGTAGTATATGCGTAAATAAATCTAATATTGTTTCTAAATTAGCTGTGTTCATTATCAATAATATCCAAACCTTGTGCCAAGAGCCCAACATAATTGTCTGTTTTAAATTATAGTATTTGGTTAGTTATTGTAATATGCTCCAACAGTGAGATTTCTAATAATTTCGTTTTTGTTTTACAGTGTAATTGTCAACACATAGTGCACAATCCGTAGAGATTGTTTACATTTAATATAGGTGAGCGATTTGTACTGAATTCAGACAATCTCCATAATAATAATAATAATAATAATAATAATAATAATAATAATAACAATAACAATAATAATAATAATAATAATAATAATAATAATAATAATGTTGAATGCTGAGTTTAAACGCTTGTAGACTAATGTTAATTCGGCTTGTACTTTGATACTTTGAATAAATAAATAAACCCAATTATTTATTTATTTATTTATTTTCCCACACAAAAGTGTAAGCACGTGCTTGCGGCCCTGATCCACTGTTAGTTTAGTTGGGTTTGACAGAGGTCCATTTCCTCCTCCTGGCGTGCCACCTGAGGCAAGATGCTCTCTCTGAGTGTGTGTGTTTAAGAGTGCACGGCCCGTATTAGGAGCAAGTGTGACACCTACCTGCGGAGGAGGGTAGAGCTATAGAGGTTTCCTTGAGAAAGGGTCTAGAGGCGCAGGCACACGGTGCTCATGGCGATTGCACCCGCGTCCGTAATCCGCAGTGCTATTTATTCAACCTTTCACACCATTAAGAGTATAACCGAGACGCATATTCCCCAAACACCTCAGAGCATTGCATTGGCGGGTGCCTCTCAGTCGCTACGCCTCGGAAACAGTAAAGAGGGTCTAAATTTGGCATAAAATCGAACTCATTACTGGAGTTCAACACCCGATCGTTCGGCACATAACACGACGCGCATGGAGTGTAATTGGGTTAAATGACTGCTCGACACTTCGGCCAGCGTTGTCATATCAATATTCACCTGCTCAAGTACGTTCACGCCTGTGAGTCAATGATACCTATTATCCCCTCATATAGGTGATAAAAGATCCGGTTATTAAAGGTTATTAAAATACCCGACCATGAAGCGTTTCAGAATAATAAGAATAATAATAATAACAATCATATAGACCTACTTCACTGAATTTCTAAAGCTGTGACTTTCACCTCTGATTGTGATATATATATATATATATATATATATATATATATATATATATATATATATATATATATATATATATATATATATATCTTTTTTTTTAAATCCCCGGACAATCAGGAAAAAAATGAACCCAATAACCTGAATGACTCTCAGTGATTTTACGTCGCAGAAAGGCCTCAACATTTTTAAAGCATTGTTCGCTTGTTTTTTTTGTTTTTTTTTTCTTGTGCAGCTGTCACATTTGTCATCCAAAAGCATGCAAGTGCCCCAAAACAACTGCTGCACACTCGATTTTTTTTGTCATAATTTACTTCAAAGATAGTGTATTGTCCATTTTAAATACAAAAATGCTACATTAAATATACATATTAGTCTTTAATACAAATAGACTTAGGCGGCTGCAGCGTTTTAAGACAATTCTTAGATGTTACATCTTGATTAACCATTCAGAAACTAAGATTTGAAGATAAGCATTTACTCAGAAAATAACTGTCCGAAATCCCTTTATCATTAATATTATTTTCTCTCTTTCTCTCTCTCACTCTCTCTCTCTTCTTCGTCGTCTTCTTTTATATGCAACCACAAATAATAAATAATAGTCCATGAGCGCGGAGACGAATTCCGGTATTAAATGTTGGACATACCTTTCTTGAGTTCATAAGGGGAGTCTTTGCACAGGTCTACCTGCGCTTGGCTCCTTGCTTTGCTTTCTCGGGCAAGAGCCTCGGCTCGGTTCAAAACGCTCGGACTTATTCCGTTGAAGTGCGTCGCTGCCGAGCTCGTGACGGAGCCGTGGCTGCCGTGCAGGTGGCCGAAAGAGCCGTAGTTCGTGTAGCCCGCGTAAAACGGCGACGTGTAGTAGAGAGGCCGGGAGAGCACGGCGCCGCTCGGGAGCGCGCACTGCGTCGAGGTCCGGCTTGGAGACGCGGCGCTGGCCGCCGGTAGAGCGTTCTGAGCTGTGCCCCCTGCGTCGCCGCCGCCGCCACCGCCGCCTCCTCCTCTGCACCTGTCCGAAGACGTGGCTATTTCCGCCAGAGACCACAGTTTAGGCTTTGGCGCGGACGGAGGAGAATGGATAACGGACGTTGCGTTGCTGTGATTGACCGCGGAGGCGCCGTGCGCCACTTCCGGCGGCCTGTCGTGCACGCCGAGCTCGTGGGCCCGCTGCACGAGAGACGGAGACGACGTGGTGGCTTTTGACGGGTCCACGAGTGCGTCCGCGCGCTCGTCCACCTCCTTCAGGTCCGAGTCGCTGAGCAGAGGGTCCGAGTCTTTGCCGTGATGGTCGTCTTGAAATCTGTCGCATGGCGCCTCACCCACGTGCAGAATTTTGGGATCTGGAAAATGGCAAAATGTAAATTGACTTATATACACATTATATAAAGCATTATATATATATATATATATATATATATATATATATATATATATATATATATATATATATATATATATATATATATAATATGTATAGATATATGATAGAATTTAAATTGAATATAGAAGACGTTAATATCTGAAAAACAAACAAATATTACTACCCTATGGTGATTATTATTATTCGTACCATAATAATAATAATAATAATAATAATAATAATAATAATAGTAATAATAATCGGATTGTAATAAATGAGATTCAGTACGCCAGCTGTGCCCCTATTATGCAGCTCAAGATAAATGGACTGCAAAACACCCCGCGTCACCAGCAATTCTCACTCCATAAGGAGTCAAATTAGAGCTCAAGGTGATTATTATTTAAAGCAATTGTCCTATTATAAATAATACACCGCCATTAACCAGCAATCAATTTTGCGCCCGGAGTGGGAAAAAAAACGACTGCGAATTAAAAATTGATGATTTTTCCACAGACCTGTCTCCGTATCTGTCGAGTCCCCCTTGTCAATAGGCTTGTTAGGCTCGTCGTCGTCGTTTTTCTCCAGGTCGATGTTCTCGTCCTCCTCCTCGTCCTCGCTCCTGTTGCGCGGCGTCCAGGTCATCTTGTTCTCCTTCTTCAGTCTCCTCCTGGCGTTGGCGAACCAGGTGGACACCTGGGTGAGGGTCATCTTGGTGATGATGGCCAGCATTATCTTCTCGCCCTTGGTAGGATACGGGTTCTTGCGGTGCTCGTTGAGCCAGGCCTTCAGAGTCGCGGTGGCGTCCCGGGTCGCGTTCTTACGGTACGCAGGGTCACCATACGGGTATGAACCCAGTGGAGCTGCGTATGGGTGATAACCGATAGAGCCAGCCATGCCTGACGTGTGATCATAGGGGGAACTCTGCAAGAAACCCACCAAAAAAAGAAAAAAAATATATATATATACAATTAAGCCCACTCTACCACGTAACCACATATTCCATACATACAAACACTAAACACTAACGTGATGTAAGTTTAACAAGCCCTCCAAACTTAAACCTTCACGTAAAACAACACACACACACACACACACACACACACACACACACACACACACACACACACACACACACACACACACAAATTAATCACATAACTGAAGCGCCAAACCACACACATTTCACAATTTGTGAAAATTAATATTTTTAAACATTTAAACAAAACCAGCGCTTAAAATACACTTCTCAACGTATCCTATATTCTGCAACTTATTTCTATTATTCAGAAACACACACACACACACACACACACACACACACACACATATCATATATATATATATATATATATATATATATATATATTTATATATATATATATATATATATATATATATATATATATATATATATATATATATACATTTAATATTTTCTTCACATTTTCTTCATAGTCTCATAATATTTTTTGCATGCTCTCAGTTTGTTATGACACGCTGGCAGACATTGTTTTTATTTAACGGAACATTTTTGTTTGTTTGTTTTATGAAATAACAAAATTAACAAAACGCTCGCTCTTAAATCATAACAATCATAATTTCAACCAACCTTTTATGCTTCATTTTAAGAAGATTTTGCTATATGGGGCCATATGTAACTCATATGTAAATGCGACGCAAATGTTTGCTGCTGGAAATCTTTTGCACGACTTGTTTTTCAAGCCATTTTTATTCTTCGCGCAAAACAGCCTTTTTTTCTTTTTGTATCCCAATATTTATAATCTAAGAACGTCAGAAAATGCATCCAATTTAAAGAAGCTGAAACTGTATTTGGTTAACTTGCATAGCCAAAAACTATCGCAGACAACATGCGCAATTACATACAAACAAATTAGGGACACAAGCAATCGGCCCTGTAAGTTTGCCCAAGCTACAGCTATCACACGGGGTGAAACAAACAAACAACAAAATGGAAAAAAAAGAAAAGAAAAAAAAACAAACAAAACAAAAAATAAAAAACTTACTCACCACGTAGGAGGTGAAAGTGGCTGCGGCGGCTGCAGCGTCCGCTCCGTACGGCAGATGCGAGCTGTAGGCGGCTGAGGCGCTGCTGAACGCCGTGGATCCGGCGTAGGGTGCGAATGCAGAGCCTGACGACGATCTACCGAGCTCTTCGGTGCGCGGGCCCGAGATCACGCTCGTGCTGTACGCTGGGCACGAGTAGAGCGCCAAAGAGGCGGACGGTTGATACAAGTAGCCCTGAGGGTACGCCATGGCCAAGCGCCGGAGAACGAGCTTCTTTATCGGTACACTTTGTAATCCTCTTTTTTTTCCCCCCACTTTCACACACACAGTTGTCCTCGCTCGCGCATAGAGTCCCTGATGAGCAGAGCGCGCGTCCGTCGCCTTCGCGCACTGGAAATCAGAAGGAGCGACGAATGCATAGACTTCTGACTTCTCTCCGTTAACTCGAACCGGACTGTTCTTGTTGATGTTTTTGTTGTTGTTGTGGATCAGTGATGGTCGACTTTTCGAGTCGGACCCTCGCAGCTTCGACCTGTCGCCTCTCTCATGCCGTGTTTTTGAGCGAGAAAGTTTTCTTTTTTTGCGCGTCTCAGACGGGGCTTTGCGCCGCGGAGTGCCCTGCCAGGATGCTAAGTTGGAAATTGAGGATTCTGACGCCCACTACGTCGCCTCCTCACGCTCCTCCTCTCGGGTGTAGTCAGAGAGGGAGCAGGAGAGCTGGTGCTCGGTTCCAGCGCTCTCTCTCTCTCTCTCTCTCTCTCTCACTCTCTGACACACTCGCGCAGAGACATTCGCTAACAACCCCCCCCCCCTTTTTTTTCTGCCTCTAACAAGCCTCATTGCTTTAGACCGAACCGCTTCAGCCCCTGGATGGCGATCTCATGCGAGCCGAGAGCGCATCAGCTCCAACTTCCCTCGTTCTCTAAACACATGAAGCCGTCACTTTCACACTTGATTAATAGCAAATGGACTAAGCTGGCTGCCAGAGACCGCTTTGCCAAACACCAGAGGAGAAACGCTACATGTTCTGCTGCTCTTTCTTTCGTCTTCCAGGTTTTTTTCCTTCTGTTTCTTGCATTTATTTTTATTTTTTTCTTGTCTTGTTGACAGTACATACCGTATAACTCTCCGAATAACGGAAAGGCTCATGCGATTTTTGTTGGTGCCTTAAAAAAAACGTGCTGTCTTACAGTCGATTAATGAGAATTTTCAATACTATTTGCATTATTTGAACTCGACGCTGTGAAAATGAGTCAGTTTAACTGCAGTCACTGTTGTCAGTGCGCATGAGTGCGACTCTGAATCGGTTCTTCACAGCACGAGACCGAGTGAGTACTAACTTTTGACAGGCGATAGCCTAAGTGACACTTTTTAGACTGAGATTCAGGAATGAAACGGCTCTTCCTCCTGTTTAGCACAAATCCCCGAACACACACACACACACACACACACACACACACACACACACACACACACACACACACACACACACACACACACGCATATTAAAGTCCATATGAGGCCACGGCCATGGCCTCTAAGCCGCTTTGATTTACACTGATATCTGTCTCTGCGCCCTAGGAGATCCCCGATTTATCCCGGTTTATTTCATTTTGCTTGCTTGAAAACCATACGTGCACCGTATCATGCCTATTATGACAATAAAACAAGCTGAACGCAAGCTATTTAGGTTTAAAATGCGCATGGTCCACTCTAGTAGTCTTAACCGACTGTATAAATAGGATATACTATAATAGTAGGCCTTATTGTAATAGATACCAATATTGATGCTTATTATCCTGTTATATACTTTATATCCTTTATATTCCTATAAAATATTATGTCCAGCCTAGAAGTAATAGAAATGTATCTCTGAAAAGAGCAGGCAAAAAGGCACACGTATTTAATAATAATAATAATAATAATAATAATAATAATAATAATAATAATAATAATAATAATAGTCTATGTAATATTCAGGTAACATAAGATAAACATTTTGTAGACAATGTGTTTTTGAGTTTTGCATTCATGTAGACTGTTTTTCTAGTTTTGTTTTGTTGTAGTTGTAGTTGTTTTTTGTTTGTTGTTTTTTTTTTCTTTTCTTTTCCTTTTTTTTTTTTTTTTTCCTGCACTGCTCGAGTTAGTTAAAGTCCGCGCTGAGCCGAAAGGGATCGCTGTAGGCGCTGTTAAAAAGCCTCTGGAGAGGAAAAGGACTGAAACCATTAAAGAGCCAAGCAGAAGTCGAGATACAGTCACGCTGTAAAACATATTTATTTCACCCCCATCCCTGTCCTGGTCACCACCCACTTTCAACGTGGCAATGAGCTTTTGATCCGTTGTGGAGAATAGCTACAATAATAATAATAATAATAATAATAATAATAATAATAATAATAATAATAATAATATGCACGTTATTCATCATAAAGAAAACAGGAGACATTTTCATTTCAGTCAGTTGTCCAGATTCCAATCACTACACAAATAGTAGCTACATGGTGTATAATTTTATGCAACATGTTTAAATGGGTCCTACATGTCAAGGATGATAAGAGAAATAAAGCAGACGGCTGCTTATTATTATTATTATTATTATTATTATTATTATTATTATTATTATTATTATTATTATTATTATTATTATTACTGCTCTTTCTTTATCGTTCCTTTTCTTTTCTCCTCTCAATCTGGACCTGACTCAACCCTCTGGGGGATTTTAACCCTCCATTCAACGCCCCATTGGCCAATTATGCTTCCAGCTCCAGTTTGAAGGACGTTATAACTGGCCAATGCCAGGTCACCCTTAGATAGCTTGCCGGTTGCCTTGGATACCCTTTCTGGTGACGTCACTGTTCATTGATAGTCTATTATCGGTGATAATTACTTCCTCCTCTTCACCGGCAGGAGTGTGTGTTCAGCTCCGAGGACTGAAGGAGAGCAGGGATGGGGAGAAGGAGCTCGGATGCGGCTCGGAGGTTGGGAGTGAGGTAAGAAATATGCATGTTTCCGCTAGCTTATATATATTTATATATATTTTGAAAACGCATCGTCCGGGAAATTGGTCGAGCGAGCATCACTTTGAGAACTTTCTCTCTCGGCAAGCCGTGCATGCAGGGAATGTAGAATTTACATACTGACTTCATTTCAAGTTCTTTCAAAGATATTGTACAGCTTTATTGTTTTTTTTTGGTTGTTGTTTTTTTTGTAGAAATTGAAAATTGGGTTGCTAGTATTTAGAATTTGATCATTTTTATTTATTTTAGTTTTATTGTATTTTTTTTCGGGTACTTCCTTAAAACAAACAAACAAACAAACAAACAAACAAACAAAAAACAGCTCTGCTATTAGCTGTGGTTTCTAACGGATTTATAAATAAATAAATAAACAAATAGATGAATAAATAAAATAATTGATGATAAAAGACATTAAGACGTTTTCCGTGATAGACATGCGTGCAGTAAAAAATAAATAAATAAAAAAAAGTAAATAAATAAATAAATAAATAAATAAATAAATAAAATCCGCTATTAGTTGTTGTCTCTAAACGACTTAATTGGTCTTTGTGATTAAAACACAAATAACAAATAAAGCTAAAATATAAAAAGCTAAAACTGGGCAGCTAGACTTTCTTTAAAAAGGCTTGCATGCGTGATTGTCATGTAGCCTATAAAACAAAAAAGATGGACACATGTCTGTCCTGCTCTGTTTTTTTTTTTTTTTTTTTTTTTGTCTGAATGCAACATCGCAAGGGCAGAGACGCAAAAAATGTTAACATTTTGTCTAAAAAGATGCTCCATGGCGTTAAATACGAAAGACATTTCATCAGAAGAGAAGGGTTTAAGGAGGTTTAAAGATGCCTCAGGCAGAAATAGTGCATTTTTTTTAATACTAATTATTCTGTGATTAGTCAGCAGAGTGTTAGTGCCACAGATGCGGGTTAAATGAAGTTGGAAAGCGCATTGACAGGATTTTTTTTTTTACCTCCTGTGTGTGTGTGTGTGTGTGTGTGTGTGTGTGTGTGTGTGTGTGTGTGTGTGTGTGTGTCTGTGTGTGTGTAAAGCAGAAGCAGAGCAGTCCAACGCTCCTTCTCACTCCGAACCCGCTGTAAAGCGATTAACTCATGGCGAATAGTCTTTGATGGATTAGCTCGGGGCCTTTGGACACTTCCAAGCCAATTGAAATTCAAAACAATCCGCCTCCTGTGCTTTGGGGAGATCCGCGCCAAATAATGGGGGCTGATTTCTTTCTGACCTTGCAATTTTATTAAATGATTAAACACATGTGTGGCAGGAGGCTCCCAATAATAATAATAATAATAATAATAATAATAATAATAATAATAATAATAACAACAACAACAACAACAACAACAATAATAATAATAATAATAATAATATGTGGTTAATTAACAATAGTAATAATGCATGTAATAATCCTTTTTTTCTCTGAGAGTACAATTAGAAATATTTATGAGGCATAAATATTTCCAATTGTACTCTCAGAGAAGAAAAAAAGGGTACTAAACTGTAACTGTACATTTCCTTGTCACTGGGGTCGTACCATCAATCAAGGGTACATCTTTGGTCCCTTTAGTATGTAGTACTAGTAAAGTGTATCTTTAAAGCTTCACTCTAACCAAAAAAAAAAAAAAAAAAAAAAAAAGATTACTCTATGTATGTACTTTGAATCATTTTAAACTTATACTACACGTGTCTACATTTCCAGATGCAAGATCCATAATAAAGGTACCAAAAGTACATTTAGTGTACCTTAAAAGTACCTTGTGTCCTCATCTAAAACGTTAATAAACACATCCTTTAAACCTGTACAGCTTCCCATCTGCATATCCACACAAAAGCAGAGCAAACGCACCGATTAGATCAAATCTGTTCCAGCAGATTTTCTCTACTCTAACACACCTCAGCTCATCAAGTGCTTGTTAATTAGCCACTCAGTTGAATGAGGTGGTTTAGATAAGAGGAAGCATTAAACTCCGAAGAGCAATCGCTCACTAAAACTGGATTAGTGGATTGTCTGGTTTAAACCTCTTCAAACAAGAAGTGCTAAACTGGGAATCCACTTGATTTTCCACCCTCTAGTCATTTAATCCAGTGTTAATGAATTTGTTCATTCTTTTATATATGTGTTTATCATTTCAGTCTTCAGTGCCTTGGATTTATTGTCGTCTGCTCAGATTTCCAGGATAAAATAGACGCAGGCTGAGGTATTGTATGGCCGAGTTCCAGATGTACGTTCTCATTACATGTATGATTTGTAGAGTATTGTTATTATTGTGAATATATGCATAAATCATATTTGTTGTACACACTCCAGTAAATATTACATGCAATGTAAAGTCTGATAATAAGAAGAATGTTTATTTTTTCAGTATAATGTGCTTTACTTTGAAGTGAAAATGTATACTTTCTGAATATTAGAAATATTATACGATCTGTACAGTCTAAGTACTAGATCAAAAGATCAAAGCTGAATGTTATAAGGGCTGTTACGATCACCTGCCTTTTATTTATTTATTTTTAACACCTGACATTTACGCCATAATCCTTAAAGTGCATTTCTACTCAACGGAAGCTTCACCTACTAATGTCAATTAAAAAAGGAGTCAGACGGGGTAGGCAGGGGTATACAGGGGAAGGCAGGGGTATACAGGGGAAGACAGGGGTAGGCAGGGGTATACAGGGGAAGGCAGGGGTATACAGGGGAAGACAGGGGTAGGCAGGGGTATACAGGCGTAGACAGGGGTATACAGGCATAGACAGGGGTAGACAGAGGTAGACAGGGGTAGGCAGAGGTAAATAGGGCTAGGCAGGGGTAGACAGGGGTAGGCAGAGGAAGACAGGGGTAAGCAGGGTTATACAGGGTAGACAGGCGTAGGCAGGGATAAACAGGGTAGACAGGGGTAGGCAGGGTTATACAGGGTAGATAGGGGTAGGCAGGGTTAGACAGGGGTAGTCAGAAGTAGTCCTCTGACTCAGGATCCTCATGCCCTCACTGCATTTCCCCAGGGCCTCAGGAGGGAGGCACACCGTTAGCCGAGTTAAATGGTCAGATGATGGTCCTGTTATGAGAATGGATTCAGAAATTAGAGATTTCAGACAAAGATTGCATGCCTCCCCTTTCGCCTGCCAGCTGGTTAAGATTATGATTGATTTGTTTGAGATGGGCTATAGGAAGCAGGCATCGATTTTTTAAATGATTTTTCATCTCCTTCACCCTGAAAAATATTTACAGTTGTACCACAGGACCATATTTTCACTAGGGCTCTCTCTCTCTCTCTCTCTCTCTCTCTCTCTCTCTCTCTCTCTCTCTCTCTCTCTCTCTCTCTCTCTCTCAGAAATGCTATCAGCTGAGTCCAAGACAAGAGGAATGATTGGGAATTTTAACTATTTTTATAGATAGAAGAAAGAAAGAACGAAATGTGTATTAATTACATCATGTAACAAGACAATAATTCTTTAGATAGGTAGATAGAAGAAAGTTTTGTATCAAGGAAGGACACAAATTTAGAAAGAAAGAAAGAAAGAAAGAAAGAAAAGAAAAAGAAAGAAAGAGCACCACCTGGTTGGACAAGTTGCTACTGCCATCACTTACACTCAAAACATTCACATGTTTAGTTTCAACATTGTCTTGATTTACATTTTAGGGGTCATGTGACGTTTTCAAATAATTCAGTATTATATTCTATCATCAAGGCTTTATTTGTCCACAGTGTATTCAATATTATGGACACAGAGGACAGTTTAAAAGCTGTGAGTATAGCAATCACACGTGCACACACACACACACACACACACACACACACACACACACACACAGACACACTCTTTGCATCCCTGATCTGTCAGCATAGCCTGTAATTGGTGTGAGAAAATGAGTCAAAATACTTTGTCTGATTGCAACAGTGAGATTAAAACATATTTTCAACAAATATTGTCATTTTAAATGTTTTTTTTTTTTTATCTGAGAGCAGAATGTCATTCAATAATCAATAATTCAATAATCAATAATGATATTGAATAATAATTCAATAATCATATAGCATCATACATTAATGATATTTATTTGCTTGTGTCTGTATAGTGATTTGGTATTGTATGTAGCTTTTAATGTAATTTTGCAGAAGTGTCATATGACTTCATCATGTATTTTCCTTATAATGCTGAACTGATCCAGTGTCTGAGGAAATATTCAAACATTATCTCTTATCTGTACTACTTTTCAATTCATTTCTTATACATCATTTATAAAACATTATTTCTCAACGTGATCTCAAGCTTGCAATTTACATGATCCATGTGAAATAAGTAAGTACAAAGGTCAGTGGGCAGGATTAGTGTTCATACCTCTAGAGACAACATCATTTGTATGAAATCAAATCAAATCAAATCCAACCACATCACTCTGGAAATGTGTACAACCTTTCCATGTGATCAGGTCCAAACTCTCTCCTCTCCTCTCCTCTTCCTACCTCTACTCAAACCCTGAATGTTTTTATTTTATTTCATTATTTATTTTTTTTCCATTCCTCTGTTGTGTAGCTCTCCACATCCAGTAATGAGGAGTATGTGAAGGACTTATCCTCTGCTCCTCTCTTCCTGTGTGCTGTTGTTTTGTTTTCTCCTCCAGGCTCTTTGATGCCATATCCGCTTACATTTCGCTTGCTCCCTGTAGCCATGTTTTCAAAGAAACATCCAGCGGAAAACATCCTCTGCATTTGAAATGTAGATCGCTCACGCCATTCTGCATACAGCGCGTGCCCTCTCTTGCTCCTCTCCCACGTTCGGCTTTTCAGATACATCTGATACAACAGAACGGCTTCCTGATGAAGCCCTTGCATTCTGGATGTCGGGGATGATCCGTACTAACAACAATGCAGATGAGGTTTCAACTGCTATTTGCTCCCTATCAGGCTGATGGCACAGAGGTGAAAGATATACAAATGTGATGTAGGGGCATGAGAGAGCTTATAATACATCAAACCATGGAGTGTGAGTTGTACTACGAAATACCACACTATCTAAAGCACAACGGAACAACTTTAAAGATACATATTGACTGAGATTTCTATTTCTTATAGAACCTCAAATCTTTCATATGGATTTTTCATCAATGATTTGGTATCTATTCTTATCCGAAGATGCTTTATTATTAAGAGCACTTGAATAAAACAAGAAATGTCAGACAGTTCTTCTCTAAGTTAAATATTAAGTATTGACCCAATGGTCAAATGCAAGCTCTTTTATTGATGCCTTCATGATGAGATGTTTTGTTTCTAAAGCCTTTTATTGCATCATGAAGCAAATCAAATGTACAGGGTGTCCCAAAAGACTCCATTCATAGAGGACCATGTATTCCAGCACCACGTCGGTTTTGCCTTCGTCAGTGGATGTTCGTGGACGTCCACTTCTCGGTAGGTCCGCAACACCTCCAGTATTTTTGATGTTGGTGATAAGTTTGGCAACGGTGTCGTATGTGACGTGCTTGTCATGTTTCCTGTTAAAGTCCACCTCAATCTTGCGACAGCTTCCCAGTCCAGCCATGAGAATGATTTCAATACGTTCTTCTTTTGTCAACGGTGTTCTTAAATTCTATTTGAAAATAAATAAATAAATAAATAAATAAATAAATAAATAAATAAATAAATAAATAAATAAAACCTATAATATAAACTAAGTATGAAACATTTTGGAAGACAGTTTGCTGAAAAGTGTTAATTTCCCCCTATTTATGGAGACTTTTGGGACACCCTGTAGGATCTAGTTCTGTCATTTAGATAGCATTTAAGACAATTATTACATATACTGTATGTATCTGTAATCAGTGATGAGAAAAATTAGGGCTGTAGTCAAGATCATGAGTGTCTAATCTACAGTGAGACTAAGTGAGATCGAGTCAAGCGCGTGTTTTAAGGGAGTCGGGGCCAAATCAAGATAGAGTCCAAAAAACAAAACAAAACATCAAATCATATTCAAGGCAAAACCTTTACTTCAACTAGGCTTCATTTGTGCATTTAGACAATTATTTTCTAGAATTCTGTGCTTGTCAAATAGAAAAGACTAGCCTAACATTATTCTTACAAACAAATCCAAGACCAACACCCAAGACTTAGACAAGTCCAAGTACAAATGCCAATAAGTTAGAGAGAAAACCAAGTCAATACCGAAAACAACTCTTGATATGTAATCCGAAATACCCCAAATCCATCCATCCATCCATCCATACATCCATCCATCCATTCTCTGTACCGTTTATACTACACAGGGTCACAGGGGAGCCTGGAACCAATCCCAGGGAAGTTGCTGCACAAGACAGGGGACACCCTGGGTGGGGTGTCAACCCATCACAGGGCACAATCACACACACACACACACACACACACACACACACACACACACACACACACACACACACACACACACACACACACACTCACACTCACACACTATGGACAATTTGGAAATGCCAATCAGTCTACAACACATGTCTTTGGACTGGGGAAGGAAACCTGAGTAATGGGAGGAAACCCCCACAGCATGGAGAGAATATCCTAACTCTGTGCACACAGGGTGGAGGTGAAATTTGAACCCCCCAACCCTGGAGGTGTGAGGCACACGTGCTAACCACTAAGCCACCATGCCCCCCCCCCCCCCCCCCCCCCCAATACCACCAATACAACTTTTCTTTGAAAATAAAATTGAAATAAAAGTATATATAGGAATATAATTTAAAAGTTGGAGATGAAATCAATTTATCTTATTGCTCTACACAAAAGTCCTTAAGCTTAAATCTAGCTTTACACTATATATATATATTTTTTTTTTGGCAAAAATGGCAGATTGTAAAAGAATTGAGTGGAGATCGGCAGTCTTAGACCACACAATGTGGCTTTATGATTGTATGCCACTGCAAAGTTTTTTTTTTCTTAACTCTCAGATCTAAAATCCACCAATAGGAGAACGATATAAAATGACTCTAATCTCACAAGACAGACACAAATACAGTTTATGCAACCTCTTATTCTGTACGAGCCCAGATCACACTGACTGATGATGTAAGCACGTAGAACGAAGAGTAGTAAAGTCTGTAGTTAGAGGATCTTCATCATACTATAGAATCTGACATGGAAAGCGTTATAGAATTCATCAGAGATTTTATTGGGATCGAGCGCAGTGTGACAAGTGATAATCTTCAAACTTAAACCGGACTTTACCGAATTAATTATTATGGCTTTTAGGTTTGTGAAATATTTCAGTATCAGGAATGTCAAGCTGCTGTTATTTTCGTCTGCCATTTGTTGTTGAGAGATTAACAACATAGCTATGAGATCAGAGCCGTCTTAGCTAGGAAGCAGGATGATGATATAAAAGAACTGATTTTTGATTTTTTTTTTCTTTGTCAGTGAAGATGGAAGTAGGAAGAAGTTGCTTTTTTCTGTGTGTGTGTGTGTGTGTGTGTGTGTGTGTGGGTGGGTACTGCATGTGTGGGTGTTGGTGTGGCCAGTGGAGAGAATTTTTAGCCATTGCTATTTGAGCAAATATAATTTTTGGCTCTTTGCTTAAAAGCTCATGACCATAGGAAAAAAAAAAGGCAAAAATATTGTTTTGCATTTCAAATACCACCCATTTCTTTTTGTAATGCTTTACACCTGTCCGTGATCAGGTACTCGGATGTCCCCACAAGGATAGGAATATCTTAAAAGGATTGACCTCGTGCTTGTGGGCACATTAGTGTAGTCCCCATGAGGAAACTTTATTTTTTTATTATTATTATTTTAATTGCAACATTTATTAAAAAAATAAAGATGGAAATAAAACTAAACAAGCCAAAATGTTTCCTTTTCATTGCTGTGGTCAAGGCTTGGGTTGTATTTAGCCGTAGGATGGCATGAATTAGCCATCAATAGAAGGTCCTCACAAATCAAATGTGTGTGTATGCGTTTCTAACACCTGACTTTGGGTGCTTGAGGCCCTGCTGATCCTAATCCTCTCCTCTCTGGTTGGACGGATGGATTTCACCGTGGCATGCTGATGTTTACAGGTGCACTCACCTTTCAGTTCCCATGAACATCTGTGACCAAAGAGGACCATGGTTCCACCCTGCTAACACAAACAGAGTGGCGAGATCAAAGGCAGCCGCAGCTCACCTGTGCTTCAGGAGAGAAAGCTGCTTAAACGGCCACGTGACCCATAACCAGGAGCAAATTAGTGTTGTTGCAAACAGCCTTCGGTCTCTGAGAGCTTCTCCGGTGTCTGTAAAAAGACAGGCTTTCAGCAAGCTGTTTTATCTCTAGATAGTAGATATATTCATGAGGATAAAACGATAGATTAAATGCTCTGAAATGTGGAGTCTGCAACATTTATTTACTTTAATGAATTACTAATGATTATTAATCAATATTACATGCAAAATGTACAAAGTATCAGAAAAAATGGGAATTTATGTGTGTGTGTGTGTGTGTGTGTGTGTGTGTGTGTGTGTGTGTGTTGGAAGAGAAGAGTAGCCTTTAATGTACAACTGTTACTAATCAGAGTGTGTGCAGTGCTGCGTGTAATGATCGGAGCACACACCTCAGTTGTAACGGCTTAACACTGAAACACTCAGACCTGCTGGGCCTCCTCGTCTGTCTGCACCGTGTGTGTGTGAGTGTGTGAGTGTGTGTGTGTGTGTGTGTGTGTGTGTGTGTGTGTGTGTGTGTGTGTGTGAGAGTGTGTATTGAGGACTAAAATGTGGCAGAGAGAGTGAGAGAAATATGGGGAGTGAGAGAGAGAGAGAGAGAGAGAGAGAGAGAGAGAGAGAGAGGTGTGGTAGAAAGACAGAGAGATGGAAAGAGTGAGAGATTAAAAGCGGGAGATGTGCAGGTTTTATGGCCGTGTCTCTTGTCTTCAAGAGAACGCATTTAAACAGTGTTTTGAAAGGGAAATCAGGAATCATCTTTCGGACCAGGGCTTTAAAAACAGCCACGAGAGGATCACTGAGTTCATTCAAAACAAGGAAAGAAAGGAGGGAAGAAAAGAAAACGATGGGAAAGTTGTAAACAAACAAACAAATAAATAAGATGATAGACAAATCTGACCCTTGAGAGGTTAATAGACAGAATGAAGGAAGGAAGAAAGACTTATACTGTACCTGTAATTATCTTAACACTAATCTGTTGCGCTTTTGCTCTTTTATAATATGTGTGTGTGTGTGTGAGAGAGAGAGAGAGAGAGAGAGAGAGAGAGAGAGAGATTTCAACACTTGCTTCTGATCTGACTGAATGACAGCAGAGTGTGTAAGAGAGTGTGTATAAGTGTATGTAAGACCGCACGCGTTTGTGCTTGTGTGTGTCGGGATCCTTGTGTACATAGAGTTCCCTCCAAAAACTATTGGAACAGCAAGGCCAGTTCATGTGTTTGTGTTGTATTGTATTGTGCTGTACACCAAAGACATTTGGGTTTGAGATCAAAAGATGGATGTGAGACGAGAGTTTAGACGAGATTTCTGCTTTTATTTCCTGGTATTTACATCTAGACGTATTCAACAACATAAAATACAACCTTTTGTATCAGACCACCCAATTTTTAGCCAAGTAAAATTGGAGGAACAGATAAGTCTTGAAGTAAATTAAAGTAAATCACTCTTAATATCTGGTTGCATATCCCTTGTTTGCAATAACTGCATCAAGTCTGTGACTCACTGACATCATCAAATTGTTGGGTTCTTCTTTTGTGTTGCTTTTGCAGGCTTTTACCTCAGCCAGTTTCAGTTGTCGTTTGTTTCAGCGGGTTCTCCCTTCAGTCTCCTCTTCAGGGTGTGAAATGCTGCTCAGTTGGGTTAAGGTCTGGTGA